>NC_025998.2:103108884-103403168 GCF_000442705.2 Elaeis guineensis
TTCAGAAATAGTTAGAAAATTATCGCTTTATTAGATAGTGACAACGTTATCAGATCTAACATCGATAGCTAGCATCGAAAGTTGAATATAGTTTTTTGAGTGAATTAATCAAGAAGTCTCAGACTAACCCAAATAGGCTTAAAAGAGAAATCAATAAATCGTTGCTGGTCAAGATGTTATGTGATAACTCTTTAAAGTTTCTCGATTGGTAATACTACTATTAGGGTATAGGATAACGATAGTGAAAGTCATGTTTGTAAATAGTTACAAAAGACTTCAGGATAGTAGAAGATTTAAAAATGGCAAGAGACTCCTGAATGCATAACATAGAAGTCTGTTCCAATCTTAATATTAGGAATCATCGAACTTATTTTCAACCCTAAAGATGTCATTTTAAATGATTGTCACTTTTGTCCAATCTTATTGATGGTGTCAATAAGTATGATTATTGTAATATCATTGTGAATGATGCTACAATAATGAGTAGATAATTGAAAATGACATAAACCCAGTATCATAGTTTGTTAGTGTAGTGTAGTGTACACATCTGACTAGCATCCTAGATTAGACAATATCATTGAAGTCTATTTTTGATATAGTTGACTTATTCATCTTTTATTAGAAAGGATGAATAAGCCAGTGATATTCTAAATTAGGATACATATTGATGTATTTATACTCACAAATATTAATGCCAGAAAAGGACTTACTATTTCATTAAAATCTCTGACGACCTATCTTGATATGGGTGTATCTTGCTTATGAAGCATAAATTCAAATCAATTAAAATATTCAAATGATTCTGTAATGAAGTAGAAAAATAAACTACAAAGAGTATTAAAATTCATCGATTTGATTGATGAAGTGAATACCTTTACAATAAGTTTTGACATGTCTTGAAGAAAATTAGATTCTCTCTTAATGGACCTCTCTTGAGACATTACTATTTAAAAAGATGTCTGAAAAGAAGAATTGAATCTTGTTAGACATGGTTCGATCTACTATAAGATTTGCTGGTTTACCTGAGGTCATGTTTTAGAGACTACTTGATATGTGCTCGAGAATATTTCGAATAAATCGATCACTAAAACTCCATATGAGATATAGACTTGGATAATTTGATACTCTCTTACCTTAGGATTTGGGGTGTCGAATATGTATGAAATATTTATAAATCGATTAGCTTGGATCTTGGTCTGATAAATATTATGTAAGGATATTTATTCTACCTTTCTGATGGACATGAGATGTTCATGAATCTTAAGGTATTCTTTTTGGAAGAAAAATTTCTTGATGAAGAAACTGATGCCGTTAAGAGCAAGCTTGATGAAGCTTGATAGGTAGAAGAACCAACTCTGATACAAATCAATAGAATTAGAGTTGATTAGATCAAATCCGAAACCCAATGTAAAGGTATCCTTGAATAGATATAGTAGAGTATCGTATCAGCCGAACAGATACTTCAATTTCTAGATTCGAGATGAAGATTTGATCTTCCATACGGATGTAATACAAGGATCTAATCTTGAGAAGTGGCTTGGAGCCATTAAATCTGAAATGAAGTCCATGAAGATCAACGATGTATGGACATTCGTTAATTCACCTAAAGGGGTAAGATCCATAAGGTGTGAGTAGATTTTAGATGGATAAGAGGTACAGACGAAAAAGTGTAGACCTATTAATTCTGTCTGATTGACAAAGAATTTCATTAAAGTTGTAGTGTTGACTATGACGAGATGGTTTTCTTGTGGTAATCCTCAAGTTCATTCAGATTGAATCAAGCTTCTCAGAGTTAAAATATGTATTTTGAATATATAGCTTCGTTAATAATGAAGCAGAATCCTATATGTACAAATAGGTTAATGATTCTGTAAAACCATTCTTTGTGCTGTTTGGATGAAATTCTCTTAATCAGGATGACATCCCTACATTACAGAGAATAAAAGCTTGATTGTCATCTCTGTTCTTCATAAAGATTTGAAAGGTTATGAAAACCATCCTTAAATATTTATGAAATACTAAGGACCAATGATTCGTTTATGAAGAGTCTGATTTAAAATATATGGAATATTGATTCTAATTTTTAATCAGATCAAAATGATAAAATTATGTCAGTTGTGTTTTTATCCTGAAAGGAGAGCGACATGCTGGAAAGATTCCTTGCAATAGTCAGTAGCAAATTTTATTTGCGATATGGAGTTCTTTGCAGCATTTAATGTTGGTAAAGAAGTTGTTTGGTTATGAAAGTTCATTAGCGAGCTTGGAGAGGCATCCTCCCTTGATGGTCTAGTTTTGTTGTATTGACAGTAGTACTGAAGCTATAGCTCAAGCTGAAGAATTGATATTCCATCTAAGAACCAAATACTTTCTACATTGCAATTAACTTTTTCAATAAGATCAAAATAAAATCGACCTTAGAAAGATCGACCGAAAGGAGAACTTGACCAATCCATTGACTAGAGCAATCGGATCTAAAGAGTTCAATGATTTAAAATGGAAGATGGGTATTTGATATCGATCTGATTGGCTTTAGTCTAAGTGAGAGTTGTTGAAAAGTGTGTTCTAAAGCCAATCATCTAGGTTGTATATAATTGTGTTCCATACAAGTATACAAATTATAAAATGATAAATATTATCTGGCAGATTCATAATAAAGAATACATCTTCTAAAATAGAACTCATATCTTATGATGAAGTCTTTAGAACTACTTCCAAAATAATAAAGAATGATTTATCATGTGATTCTTAAATTTTGCTCGCGATCAAATGATACAATTATCACAAGGATGATAATTGTATCGAGTATAGATCGTTGTATGCCATATTAGTTGGTTATCCTCTTAATCAAGACGTGTGGTGACACAAATTTGACATATGGATGATATGTAGGAGTACATTTCACAGAGCGTGACCACTTCTGGAGCACTCTACTATCAAGGACTACTCTGATGGGATATGGGTATATGTGTCCCTTGGACCTGAAGCTATCTCAGTGACTTGTAAGCAACTCACTGTGCTTTGGTGTCGGACTATCCAAATTTTTAATTCGATGATGGAAGATTTCTGAGTACAGTTAAGTACTTGTGAAGTCTGAGTGCGAGTCAAGATGAGATTGATCGCTCTAAGTAAAATTGGAGATGATGCATCATTATGTTTTAATTCAGTAAAACTTTGACCAAAGTAGTTCTAATGAGGAGTCACATGATTTTTAAGATTGAGACACAATGTGGACCACTCTTCTTGGGTTGACAGTTTAACCCAAAGTCGTCCTTGAGCATTAAGTGTCAAAGGGATGAATTATACAGTAACTATATCCACATGGGTTCTAGAGTGTTGCTAGGCATACATTCGGCCTATCCGGACATCAGGTCCCATTGCTAGATGGTTACATTGATTAGTATAAGAATTGTTCTTATGCTATTGACTTAGGTTCGAACCTATGGGGTCATATACACGTAGAAGTACCTATCTGATCAAATGGCTGATTGACGATTATGAATCGTTGAAGAGTTTAATTATCAATTTGATTGATGATTAATCCTATGCAAAGGTTGTAATAATTATTTACTAATGGTTAGTAAATTAGAAGAATAATTAATTAATAATATAATTATTAATTGACTCAATATGATTGAGCAATAGAGATTGGATTAAATCTAATTAAATTAGATTCAATTAGATTGGATTTGGATTAATTAGATGTAGCCCTATTGAATAACAGGACTTATTTCAATTGATCTTAGGGATGCATGAATATAAAATTATTTTATAAATAGACTTAGATTGGATCTAATCCTATTGGATAATAGACTTTAATTTGATCAAATATCATTTGAAAATAGGTTTGATTGGATCAAGTCCTATTATTAAAAAATTTTTCTGATATCCATTAAGAATCAATTCCTGAATCAATGGGATTTTAATCTAACTAATTTCTAATTAGATTGGGGCCTAATTGAGCTAGGATCTAATTAGTTAGTTTGTTATAACTAATTTCTAAGTTAGTTAGGATTGGATCTAAGAATTAATTAAAATTTGACCAAGATCTTGAATCCTATTTGGGAATAGGACTAAACCCAAAACAAAGCCACCCCATGTGATAATTAATTCTCTACGTCTCATGTTTTACCGTAAGAAACCCCACGCTCCATGAAGAAGCACTGCACCCCTCTCTTCTCTTCCCTCTGTAAAAAAGGAGGTGCCCCATCTCCTCTTTATGGTCACCCAAAACAAGGAGGGGGGCGTCCAAGAGTTGGACGCCCCAAGATCCCTCTCGCAACATTCACTTTCTCTTCTTCTTCTTGGTATATTTTTTTAATATTTTTTTATTAATTTTTGGGCATCAAAGAGAGTTTTTTTTGCTGCTTATACAACAAAAAATTAGAGAAAAAAAATTCTTCCCAAGGAGAGAAAGATTAAGGAAGAAGAAGGGTCTTCTTTCTTACGTGCCGCCTTGAAGAAGGAGTTCTTCTTCTAAATTTTTTTTATTTTTTTTCAAAATAAAAATTAAATTAGATCTAATTTTTAACATATAGATTTAGAGAAGAAATATCAAAAAAAAAATTGGTTTGGATTTGGGGATTCTTGAAGTTTTAGATCAAAGAAGAAGATGGATCTTCTTTCTTATGTGCAGCCTTGAAGAAGAAAGAGTTCTTCTTCTAATTTTTTTTTCTATTTTTTTTAAAAATAAAAATTAAATTTGATTTGATTTTCAACATAAAAATTTAAAGAAGAAATATCAAAAAAATCTAGTCGGACATTTGGGGCTTCCTTGAGTTCTAGATCAAAAAGAAAAAGGAAGAAGAAAAGAGAAGAATGGTTCTTCTCTTGGATCCATCTTTTGGATTTTTTTAGATCTCAAAATTTTATATAATTTTTAGTATGAAAAATCAGATTAGATCTAATTTTTATCATAAAAAATTAGAGAAAAAAATTCTTCTTAAGGGAGTGAAAGGAAGAGAGAAAGGTTCTCTCTTGTGCATGAGAAATTGAAAAGAAAGGGTTCTTCTCTTGATCTCGATTGTAGAGATCAGATGCATAGATCCAGAAAGAAAAAGAGAAGATCTCCTTATTCTTAAATTCTATCATGTTCCTCTCACATCAGCCAATGGATGATATCTTTGCAAGCTAGCACTCTTAGAGAGATCGATTAGCATCAGGACTTCATGTGGATATCCGTAGAAGCCGGACGCATGTGCGGCTGCCAAGTATCATGAAAAATTATTTACTATGAATTTTAAATACGGTGATTTACTATCCATGCTCAGGTATGAGATTTTAATCTCAATTAATTTTTAGATGTAATCTAAATATGAATTAGATATGATCTAATTATACTTAGATATGTTCTGTACTTACTAAATTTTAGATTTTAGATATATATACATGCATATTAGTTTATATTATAGATCCTATATGGTGATTTAGATTTGATCTATGCATGCATTATAGATTAAATTATTTAATCTATGTATATTCTACTGTAAAATTTTTAAAATACATGCACATCACCCACCACGCTTTCCTTCATATATAACATCTGAAGAGTGTCTTCCTGGTGTCATTCTGATGGTAAGATCGAAAGTAATTGAGCTTTGGTGCGATCGTGATGCAAGTTTGAAGCCGACAGTATTCTTAAGAAGACAAGGCTGCGGCAGCGTACCGGTTAGGAAGGGCCTTAGCCAACTTTCATGTAGATCACTATTGGAGGACTTATATCTTGGGGTCTTGTGAAGAACACCAATATGTTACTTTTTCATTTTGATGAAAGTATAAAATTCTATCCCTATGCATGCTTGTTTTTGCTTTGATCGATATCGGCAAGGTGATTCTAGGATTTGGATTCTGGCTTGATAGTTTTTTTTGATAAAGCTACTGATTTGTATGATTTTAAAATTTTAAAAATTACTTTCCACTGCATAGTCAGAACCCTACAGAGGGTAGTGTAGGGAACATTATAAATGTATCAAATGAAATCGCAAGATGGCCAAGATGATAATGAAGAAGAGGAGGTCAGTCATACAAGAGATGAGAGATGGGAAGGAGATGATGAGGTAGATGTCAATGGTGAGGAGAGATGAGGAGATGGTGGGAGATGTTAAAGAGGAGGATGAGGATAATAGCAAGGTTAAAGAGGATGAGGAGATGTTGGAAGAGAAGGAGATGGTGGGAGTAGATGGGGCTTGAGGCAAGGTTAGATGGAGAGCAAGGATAAAAGGAGAGATGAGGACATTAGTGAAATTTAGAGAGGAGGAGAAGGTGGTAGTAGAAGGCAAAGTTCTAGTAGGGCTTAGGACCAGGTTAGATGAATGAGAGGGATGGAGGGGAGAGATGAGGGTGATGGCAGGGTTTGAAAAAGAGAAGGAGATGGTTGAAGAGAGGGAAGTGGTGATAGTGGATATATAGGATTCAGGTGGGGTAGGATTCAGGTGGGGCTTGAGACCAGTTTAGATAGAGTAAAGAGATAAGGATGGCAGTAGGATTTAGAGAAGAGAAGAAGAATATATTAGAAGAGGAAGAAGTGGTTGGAGTGGAGAGGGCGAGTGTAGGACCAAGTTAGATAGGAGGAGCAGATGTTAGCAAAAGGAGGTGGTAGGAATGAGGAAGGATGAGAAAAGAAGAAAAGAGAAATTTTTTTAATAAATAAGCTTTGGTGAGGGCAAAATTATATTTTATGATGTCATCATAGCGGTATTGGATATCAGATGGTGCTTGAAACTATATTGAGTCATGTAACTAACTTGTTAAACTACTTTGAAAATTTTTAACCTCGTGGGTACTAAATAAAATTGGTCATGAGTTGGTGTCTAAATAATTTCTCCAAAATTGATATTCCCTTTCCCTATATGTTTCTAGGGAGAGTTTTATAGTGGGTTAGATTAATCTAAACTTGATTCTTTTATGATTATATGTTTACATGCTAATGAAAAAAAATTCATAAAGAATCATTTATAGTGATCACAAGAAAACCATATCTTCTATGATGACTTTTCTCATCATAAAAAGTCTTTAATGACAACAAATAATATCGCTAAAGTATTATCTAATATTTTATTGATATATATCAATGAAATAATTTTATAATAAAAAAATAATTATCAAAAAAATTATTTATATGTGACAATAAAATAATCATCATAAAAATTTTAAAGGCATTTATGACAACAGAAAATTTATCATAGAACTCAACTATAGTAATAACCTATCATAAAAAAAAATCATAGAAGCTGTCGTGTTGGTAAGTTTTGTTATAGGAAGGCCTTAGCCGCAAATGATTAAGTTCTTATTAGTGAAAGAAAAAATTATCTTCTCTCTACAATTTTATTTGGCACCAAGAATTATAATGACAACCTTTGTATTGTCATCCAAAGTTAACATTTTACAATGAGATGTTTTGTTATAAAAGATACTAAAAATTTTTAATTTATGATAATTGATAGTTGTTATCATGAATTAGAATTATTTTTAGTGAGAAATGATTTATGTTGTCACAAATAAATTTTCTCATTAAAATAGTTTCCTTGTAATTCTAGAATCAATTTTTTTGCAATATTCTAGCTTGTAGAAAATGCTGTAGTGCAGACTTTTATTGAATTGAAGGATTCCTCTCTAAAAAATTGATTAGATGGATTGTAATCTATTGCCATTCATTAAAAAAAGGCCTTTGAGTATGCCATATTTGTAGAATAATCTTTTGCCAGAGTGGTGGGTTTTGACAACTAGTAATAAGTCTCATCTTCATTTGCTAAGTAAAACAACATTCATTTATCGGAGATCCTTTATTCTTAGTCCATTAACATGCTGTTGATATTTGCATTGCTTCAATTTGGCAAGGAAAAAGTTTTCCGATGTAAAGTTTTTCCTTTCTAGAAGAATGACCTCTTAATCTCATCAATTTTATGTGAAAAACCCACTTTCAAAGTGGTAGAACTGGTATTAAATATTGGAGAGTAGGTGAGTTGACGTAGTTGACAAGGATAAAATCTTTCACCAAGTGAGAGTGTGGGTTGGAAATGGGCTTGGGTCAGTCTAAAGCCCATTGGGCTGATGCAACTTTAGGTTAGGCTACAGGCTAGGCTCGAAAAATATCAAGTCAGTTTAGACTTAAATATTGAGCCAATTTGTTTTACAAGCTGGACTAGGTACATTATTGGTCCATCCTCACCCATGCCCGAATTGAAGTTTGAACCTAGTCCGATTCAATTCCAAAATGGATCCATTCTTCTCATCTAGGCTGCTAGTCTAAGATTTGCTGAAGAGATCAGATTATTGACTTTATTGATTTTGATCTTTGCCAATTTTTCTATTGCTTGTGTATTATTTGAAGCTTATGATTATTTTTGAAGCCCTTGTCATATATTATGGTCTTTATGATATGCAATTAATTTTCTTTAAAAAATAGGTCTTCGATGGGCTTAAGGTTACAAAAGTAACATTGATGGATGGTTTCTTAGCTCACATGGTTGGCAAGGTTGGGTGATGAGTACCATTGGAAATTTTGTTCTAATGGTCATGGAACTATAATGTTCAAAGGATAAAGCAACTCGGGAAAACGTGAGTTAAGAGTTGCGCCAGCCTTTTGATTTTATTGACGTACACCCTTTTTCTTAGGATGCTGATAATTTTAGTGTGATCATCATTGATTCTGACAAGAGGTTAAGGATAAATAAAGATGGGATATTGCATTCAAATATTTATTTATTTATTTATGTGAATTACCTGTTACAACTCAAGCTGAGAAAATGAAAGATGTAGAAGGATAGATATACAAATAATATGGAACATTGATGCACAAAATTATTAATTGGGTTTGGACCAGCCTAATTTTTGGCCCAAAGGGATAATTCTGACTAGCCCAATTAAGTTTGAGCTAGCTTGGATTTTTCAAAAGTTTTCAGGTTAACCCAACTCAACGCCCCAAAAAAAAGAAAATTTCGAGTTGAGCTTAGGTAGAGGTGTAGCCCAGCCTATTTGCAGCCCTAGAGAGTGTGTTTTTTTGTAGATATCTCACTTTAGGCTTTGTAGAGAAAAAAAATATTTATATATATATTGCCTTTATATTTTATGTCTGGCACTCTCAAAAGTTAACTGCATCACTGGTTGCTTGCATAGTTCACATGTCCTAAACAAAACAAAATCTTGAAATTTCAAAATTTTTTTACATTCTACGAGCTTAATGGTCAAAATTATATCTCTTGAAAAAGCACCGAAGTTAGGAATCAAATGCATCTTACAAAAGTAAATTTAGAGTTTAGGATTGATAGGTATGCTCAAATAATTGAATGTTACACAGACATCCTATCGAAAATGACTTTGCCCAACATATGATCCCACTTTTACAATTTTGATAATTATTTAAAAAATTTTACTAACTTTATTTTCTTATCTTAATGATGTCAAGAGGTTGGTCTTTAATTTAAGGATACAATCGAGCCAAGCCATATCAAGTAGCTCGAAGCTTGAGTTTAATTCGATTTAAAATACTCAAATATAAAACTCGACTCAAGGTTGACTGAGTTTTAATATTTTAAGCTTGACGACGGTTCGATGAAAAAAAAAATATTTGATATTGATTTGTTTCGACTCAAATATCAAATAAACCATACTCGGGCTTGAGTTTGAATTCAAATACAAATTTTAGCCTACAAATTATATATATATTAAATAAAAATAAAAATATTAAGAATATATATAAATTTGAATAGATTTATAAGTTTTCGAGTCTTACTACTCAACTTCAATTCAAAAAATTATTCAAACTGCTTGAGCTCGATAGTAGTGGAATCGAATTCGAGTAACTTGTAAATATTCGGGCCTGTATGTACTCATATTCTAATCTTTCTTCTAATGCAAGGGAATAAAAGGGAGGAAAATTTTAAAATTGATGAAAATTAAATTACAGGGAACGTATCATCATAAGAGCATCACAGTGACTCTCTGATTATAAACAGTGCTAAAAATTATCAAATAAATATATTTATATTATTATAATTAAATAACAACTAATGTATTTATTATCTCAACATGGCATTACGGTTCATTTCCCACTAACCCAGAGTTGAAGCAGTAATCTACAACCGGTAAATTTCCGATCGACTCAACGGTTCAGGTTTTAAAACACTATTCCACACTCTCTCTCTTCGGCAAGGATTTCAAATAATGGTGGAGTTGCTGCAATTTTATGGGTCTTTCATTTAAACAGCAGAGTCTGGCGTGGTACTCCCCCAAAAACAAAAAATCAGCAGAGGGGACTGATGGTTGATGCCTCTCAGTCCATCCTCATTACCGTTGATGCCCCCTACACCATCTTCCCTCCTTGGGTCTTTCTCCCAGCCCTCCGTTTCGCTCTTCCCAAGAGTAATTTCTTCACAAAAGTTGTCAGCATCCCACCACAGGCTCCTTAAGGTACGATAACTTCTCCAAGTTCCCTCCTTTTTCTGATCAAAGATCATGTTCTAGAGCTCCATTTATGCCTGATTTTGCTATGGGAACTGCAGTTGCTTGTCGGGCGAGCCGGTGGACTTATTGCTAGCTTTTCCCGGTATGGACACTCTTCGGTTTGCCAAGCACTTGAGGAGTCCTCTGATGGAGAACTTGAAGCCACCCTGGTAGAAGGAATGCCAAAAAGCGATGCCTTTTTCCTTCTTAACTTGATGGAAGAACGCGGTGTTCGTGCTGACTGTAGTACTTATGCTTCTCTCCTGGATGATTGTTTGAGTTCGGGCTCGCTCGCTGGTGCTAAGAGGATTCATGGGAAGATTCTGAAATTGGGTTTTGATAGAGAGAGCCATTTGTGCAATCGGCTGATTGATGCTTATCTTGCTGCTGGCGAATTTTCTGATGCAGTTAGAATGTTTGATGATATGGCTCATCGAACTGTTGCTTCATGGAATAGTATGATTATGGGGCTTTCTCGGAGGAAGGAACATCACAACGTTTTGGCTCTTTTTGCGAGAATGATGAGAGAGTGTAGGGATCCTAATCCTGTTGCCTTTGCCAATGCCCTGCGAGCATGCAATGGAAATAATCGTTATTGGCCTTTTGTTCAACAGATTCATGCTAAGATAATCAGGTATGGATTTGGTTGTGATTTCCTTGTTGGCAATCCGCTGATTGATTTATATGCCAAAAATGGGTACGTAGATCTGGCTAGATTGGTCTTTGAAGAGTTGTATTCAAAGGACAATGTTTCATGGGTTGCCATGGTGTCTGGTTTTTCTCAAAATGGTCTTGGGGAAGAAGCTCTGCATCTTTACAGCCAGATGCACCGATCTGGAATCATCCCTACTCCATATGTTCTATCCAGTGTCCTCAGTGCCTGCACCAAAACAGATAATTTTGAGCATGGAAAGCAGATCCATGCCCAAGTTATCAAGCAAGGATTTAGCTCTGAAACTTTTGTGGGCAATGCTCTGGTCACCTTGTATTCACGATGCGGAAGTTTAAGAAGGGCAGAAGAAATTTTTAGTGACATGCCCCATCATGATGGTGTAACATATAACACATTGATCTCGGGGCATGCACAGAATGGAAACAGTGAAAATGCAATAGAAATTTTTAAAGAGATGCAACTTTCAGGCTTCAAACCTGACTCTGTGACTATAGCAAGTCTACTAACTGCCTGTGCCTCTATTGGGGATATTAGAAAGGGAAAGCAGCTCCACTCATATGTATTTAAAAGTGGACTTTCTTCAGAATATATTATTGAAGGTTCTCTGCTTGATCTCTATGTTAAATGTGCAGCAATTGAAACAGCACATGAGTTTTTCAATACAACAGACAGAGAAAATGTTGTGCTTTGGAATGTGATGCTTGTGGCTTATGGTCAAATGGGTAATCTAGGAAAATCATTTGATCTGTTCTATGAAATGCAAGTGGAGGGTGTGCAACCTAATCAATTTACATATCCAAGTATTCTTAGAACTTGTACTTATGTGGGAGCTCTTGATCTTGGAGAGCAGATTCATACCTTGACCATAAAGACTGGCTTTGAGCTTAATGTCTATGTCAGTAGTGTTCTGATTGATATGTACTCTAAATGTGGACAGCTGAAGAGCGCTAGGGCAATTCTTGAAAGAATCACAGAGAAAGATGTGGTCTCATGGACTGCCATGATTGCTGGATATGCACAGCATGAGCTTTATGTAGAAGCTCTGAGAACTTTTGAAGAAATGCAAATTCATGGAATACAGCCAGATAATATAGGATTAGCCAGTGCTATTAGTGCATGTGCTGGAATCAAAGCAATTGAACAGGGATTACAGATCCATGCACAGGCTTGTATTTCTGGTTACTCAACAGATATTTCGGTTGGAAATGCACTCATTAACCTTTATGCTAAATGTGGAAGGATTGAGGAAGCATATTCTGCATTTGAGACTGTTGAGGTTAAGGATGAGATATCATGGAACGGGTTGATATCAGGGTTTGCTCAAAGTGGGCACTGTGAGGAAGCTTTAAAAGTGTTTGTACAGATGGACAGAGCAGGTGTTAAATCTAATTCATTTACATTTGGCTCTGTGGTTAGTGCTTCTGCTAACATGGCAGACATAAAACAAGGGAAGCAGATACATGCAAGGATCATAAAAACTGGTTATGACTCTGAGATAGAGGTCAACAATGCTTTAGTTTCACTATATGCTAAATGTGGGAGCATTGAAGATGCAAAGATGGGGTTCTTTGGGATGTCTGAGAGGAATGAGGTGTCATGGAATGCCATGATCACAGGATGTTCCCAACATGGATGTGGCCGAGAAGCACTCAAGCTGTTTGAGAAGATGAAACAAGAGGATTTGAAACCAAACTATGTTACTTTTATAGGTGTTTTAGCTGCTTGTAGTCATGTGGGCTTAGTAAATGAAGGCCTTGACTACTTCTACTCCATGAGTGAGGAGCATGGTATTGTTCCAAGACCAGAACATTATGCTTGTGTTGTGGATATTCTTGGACGAGCTGGACAATTGGATCATGCAAGAGAATTCATAGAGGAGATGCCTGTTGTCCCTGATTCTATGGTTTGGAGAACCCTTCTCAGTGCTTGTACAGTTCACAAGAACATACACACCGGAGAGCTTGCAGCTCAGCATCTTCTGGAGCTGGAGCCACATGATTCAGCGACTTATGTTCTCCTATCTAACTTATATGCTGTGGCTGGGAAATGGAATCACAGAGATCAGGTGAGGCAGATGATGAAAGATAGAGGAGTGAAAAAGGAGCCAGGTCGTAGCTGGATTGAGGTGAAGAATGAGGTTCATGCATTCTTTGTTGGCGATCGATTGCACCCATTAGCAGACATGATATATGAGTTCTTGAAAGATTTGAACAAAAGGGCAGTTGAGATAGGGTACAGGCAAGATAGATATTACCTTTTACATGACATTGAGCAAGAGCAGAAAAATCCCACTGCATACATTCACAGTGAGAAACTTGCTGTTGCTTTTGGGCTCCTAACTTTGTCTGATGAGGTGCCCCTCCGAGTGTTTAAGAACCTTCGTGTCTGTAATGACTGCCACATTTGGATGAAATATGTTTCGAGAATATCTGGACGGACAATTATACTAAGAGATGCCTACCGTTTTCATCATTTTGAAGGAGGCAGTTGTTCATGTGCAGATTATTGGTGAAGGTAATATATGTATAACTGAAGAAAATTGTAGGCGATTTTATGCATATATTTCAAAAATTTTTCGAAATAAAATATAGTGAAAAATAACTAGATTAATTATATTAATCAAACATGCACATGATCTAATCATCAAATCAACTTACTCTAGGATCTACAACATGATATATAGTATATATAAAATCTGAAAATAAAATCTGGATGCATGGATGTATGTAGTAGATCAAATCTACATCTATCTGAGTCCAGGACTCGATATCTGAGTGCAGATCGACGATCGTCGCTGCTAATAAATGTGGTAAAGAAGATCCTCGCTGGTTGCTCGCAGCCGCACAGGATGTCCGACCTCTACGGAAAGTTCACTCGAAGCTTCGATCTGATCGGCCTCCTCGGGAGTGCTAGCTCGCATGAAAACCATCTTGCTGGCTGATCTGGATTCTTCCTTCAAATCTCTTGAACCCTTTCAGAGGATGAAGGACTCCTGGAGGTGATGAGGTGATGGAAGAAATATGCAGAGGATAGACTCTTCTCTCATTTTTCTCTCTTCCCAAAAACCTTAAGCACAAACCCTAGAACCCTAGGTTTCACTCACCCAAAGAGCAGACAGCTCTCCTCTTTTTCTCACACCAAGAAGGCAACACCCACACCAATCCTCACACCCACCCTAATTTCTTTCTCATGATGAAAGGGACCTCAGATTTATCACACAAAATCAGAAGTCTTCTTAAGGTGGCGTTAAAGAGTAGATAGGGTTTGAAGAGTCCAGGAAGTGTTGGACTCTTGCATGCATTGCCACCCCACATTTAGATCGCACCCCCTTTTCTATTTTTTCTCACGTCCCCACGCGATGTTTCACGGTGAGAAAGGTTTCTTATGGTGAAAACAAATCTTAGTTTTGTCGCACAAAAGTAAGAGGTGGCGGTAAGGAATTTGGATGAGATCCCATCTCATCTTGGTAAAGAATTTAATTAAAATCAAATTTCAACTACTTATCCAATCCTTGGCGTTCAAGGGGGGTGACTATCTTCCTTTTGCGTGAGATATCTCTTGTAGAAGAGTATGAACCGATCATAAAAGTGAGATGCTTCATTTGGGCATGCGCACAAAAGGTGGTTGGCATTGGCACCAGGGAAAGGAGAGTCCCAATCAAACTGGGAACTCTCTTGGATACTTAATTAAATCCTAACCAATTTAGGATTAGATGCACCCAAGAATAAATGAATTTTTAATCTGATTAGGAACCTAATTAGATCCTAATCCAATTAGAAAATAATTGAATCCAAGTCCTGATCGAATCAGGAATTGATCTCCTTTAGTAATTAGATCATCTAATAACCTAATTAGATCGAACTTAATTGAATCCAATTCAATTAGATTTGATCCAATCTTCATTATTCAATCAAATTGAGCTAATCGGCAATCTAATTACTAATTAATCTTTCATTAATTCACTAACATTTAGCAAATAATTTTTTGCAATTTTTGCATAAGGTTAATTGTCCATCGAATTGACGATTACATCCTTGAACGATTCTCAATCGTTGATCAGCCACATAATCAGTCAGAAACTTCTTTTGAGTGTGATCTTATAGGTTCGAATCTAAATCGGTAACACAAGAATAAATTTCTAAACTAATCGATGTAACCATCTAGTAATGAGATCCGACGTTCGGATAGGTCGAATGATTGCAAAGCAATATTCAAAAACCTACTGGCGTATGGTCATCGTATAATTCATCTCTTTGATCCAAATGCTCAAGATGACTTGGAGTTTAACTGTCAATCCTGGAATAGTCATTCACATTATATTTCAATTTTTCAAATCTATCACATGGATTATCTGGGTCTAGACTTTACTAAATTGAAATACAGTGATGCATTAACTTCTGAATCTAGAGGGATCGATCCCATCTTGACTCACACATCGATTTAACAAGTACTTGACTGTGTCCAGAAATCTTCCGTCACTGAATTAGAAATTTAGGTAGTCCGGCACCAAAGTACAGTGAGTTGCTTACAAGTCACCGTGGTGATCTCAGATCGGAGGGATACTTATACCCATACCCTTTGCAAGCTACTCTTGACAGCAGAGTGCTCCGCAATTGGTTATGTTCAGTGATGATGTACTTCTACATCTCACCTGCGTACCATACCAGTGTCTCCACACTACTTGGTTACAAGGACAACCAACGCACATGGCACACAACGATCTACACTTGATAATCGCTATTGTCCTAGTAATAGCGTATCATTTAGTCGTGAACCAGTTTAAAGACTACGTGACAAATCCTCGTTTATCGATCAAAGTAGTCCTAAAGATTTCATCACAATACAGGAGTTCATAAAAAAATATAACCTTGTGATGAATGAGCCAAATAACTTTTATTAACGATCAATTCATATATATTTATAAGTAGCGCAATCGTCAAACGATTGGTTTCAGGACACAATTCTCAACAATAACTGCATTATTAGGTTTTTGTTTTCTGTGACTATATTTTTAAAAAAGAACTAGAAATAGATAATGTATCATTTCAAAATCATTGTGCCATTTAAAATGTTTCATATGTAGTATTAGTTTTTCATCCCTTAGATGTTCACATGTACAACCATAGACTAATGACTGGAGAGTGACTATAATTTCTTGACTCTTGAGTCATAGTTTCATAAATTCAAATGGACTGGAGGTTAACTATAACCCACATATGCTTAGTGGACATAATTTTAACACAAGTTTGTTATATTACAACTTTTACTCATTTTTGTGGAAGCCTGCTATATTCCAAGTTTTATACTTCCAGCACAGGTTCATCTTTATCAGATTGCAACTGCAGCAAGGAAGTTTGATTTTGAAGAAGGCCGAACATGAGTTCTTGGGAGAGTTGACCTAATAGATCGACCACGGGAAGGTGATGAAGCAGTGGAAAGCAATAATCCTAATGGTTCCAAATATGAAAAGAGTAAAGCAGTGAAGTATGTAATGATCATTGCTGTGGTGCATCAGTGAAAAAAATTGGGGAACAGCAACAATGGCAGTCAACTGATCTTATTGGACTAAGGATGCATGAGTCCAAAGCAAAATATGTTGAGGTTAGGGGTCTTGATCCATCCTTTTTTATATTTTTTTTTATTTTCATTATTTAAATGTTATATAATTTTTCTGTTATTTCCTTTTAGCTGTGATGTAGGTCAAGGGACGCATGCAATAAGAATTTGAAGTTAATGGTCTTACTTGTGGATCTGCCTTGGTTCTAAGTCATCAGATCTATCAATTATTTCCTGTGCAAGTTTAGAAGACAACCAAAGTCCATGTAAGAAATAGTAAAGTATACAGAAAAGAGTAATGAGCCAATGTCTTTCAGATTACTGAAGCTATGTTTTAGATTGAGCTCACCTCAAGGTGAATAGCATGAAAATTCAAATGCTTGATAAGATTTATATAGTTTGGTTTTCTCAATGAAATCTATAATTTTGGATAATAAATCTTTTAAATTGATAATCAGCCAACCCATATATCACTAAAATGAGGACATGCTGTGATTTCAGGCTTAGACTCACAATATTCTGTTTTGACTTTTGTGGATCATTATTTAATTTTCTTTCTTGTAATGTCCCACATTTTTACTGCATGTAACTATCATCATGGTTCATGTTATATCACCTTCTTTCTCTCCATATTGGAATACACACACACACACACACACACACACACACACACACACGTATACATAGATATACATATGTATATACGTATACATACGTGTATATACATATATATATATATATACACACACATACATATATATACGTATGCATACACACACACACACATACATATACACTTGGCCAAGGACCCTCTCAATTATATTTTCTCCATAACCTTATTTGCATTTATTGATATGTCATATGGCAGAAGTTTAAGATTGAGGGCATTGTTAAAGTAACTAAAGAGATGCATTTTTTTGAGTAATGAAAAGTAAGGTTTGCTCAACCTACATAACAACAGCATGGGGAAGTGTGGCCATGTGAAAGGAGATCCAGAAACAAATTGTGTGCTGTCCTCTGTTGGCAATAAGCACCTTGCATGGCCTCACTAGTGTGATACATGTTCCTCACTCCAGTTGGTGGGTATGTTGATATGCATTGGACTGTCCCAGTACATAGTGCATGTACTGTAGCATTTTGTGCATAGTACTACAACATAGGCCTACCTGTATATACATTTTCATGCTGTTGTACTTGACCACTTCGAAATTATATCATACCAAGGATTATTCCCTTAACGTTATTAGTTGTTAGTCTGTGCTTTAGAGTTGTTAGGATTCTGTGCTTTGCATCCATTCATATTATTTAAAATAACATGTAACTGAGGGAATTCATACATTTGAATCAAACAAGCAGAAATGATCATAATTACTAATTATGCAATATAATACAAATTAGAATACAACTAGGAATTATTTTCACATGCCAGTATCTACTGTCGTATGGTGCCATTTTTGGCATGGTTATTCTAGATTTGATCAACACAAGCATCATGTATAATGCTTTAAAATTTAAACTTTGCTTCAAAGTATGTTTCATTGTACTATGACACAGTTACTACAAAAATCTATACATGGGAGTGTCTAAATTACATACTCACAACCCAACACTATGGCTCAACATACAGTTTTGTTGAAGTACAAATGCTGTATTATTTCTGTGGCCTCCGAATGTGGACAAATGCTTTACCTCACTCAGAAAACATAACTTCTGATCTGACACAATTGCATCCATATGAAGAATCAACTTGGATACTGTCTTCTAAAACAAGCTGGATTGTTATACTATTGGTTTATTTTTTCCCCTTCTCCATAACTATTGTCCAAACTCAACTTTTCCGCACTCAAACTTCTAAAGTTATCTGACCTTAACATGGTTACTTGTCCTTGACCTCTGAAATCTTGTAGGTTGGAACTTTGTCCTGGTATACCTGCTTGGGAAGACTTTGAACTTGAGTAAATGCCTGTGTTTGCACAACTAGGATGCTTTCAGCCTTTCTTAACCCATATGTAGTCTCGTCCCCTTTCCATCTCTAAAACATGTACTCTTTGCATTTAGTTTGTCCTTTATGGGATTATCTATAACTATATAACTCTTTGAATTCTAGTTTCTTTAGCAATATAAAGTTACTCCAACGAGCTCTTTCCACATTCTTTCACAGAGTGTTGAATGATAAATAAGCTTTTCCCAATTATTTTCATCCTTCATGGAGAAGACATTACTCTGTATCAAAGAAATCTTGCCTCATAAGTCAATTGTCTTTGCATCAGATTGATGACCCTATTGTGATGACACGTGCATGCATATACACAACATCACATGATATCTTATTCAGATATTATGCTCAAACTCAGAAGCAACTAGCTGTCTTCTAGATATGCTTGAATGTGGTTAAGTTCTCTTGTAAGATCAGATACTTGCTATAAATGATTGCATTGCACAGTCCTTCCCCATGGAAATTGCAATGGAATATATTTCTTTATAGTAATTTCCATTCTGTCTTCCAAGGCTAAGACATTTTTTGTCAAACATAAGACTTGACAAAACCTGATCTTCTTTTATACGTCATCTTCATCAAAACTGAGCTAATTTGTTGCTTGCATCATCCTTTTCTACCTATCATCTTTAATAATGAGAATAATCTCGTAATTTATCGTATGATCTTGGGATACTCCAAGACCCCATGCTGAAAGTTATTTTCCTGGAATCATGACTAGAGTCTTGTGTGTAGTTTGGCATGTTGCCCTGGGTTATCGAGTATTATTTTTTGACTACCATCATTAATATACACTTTTCTGCAACCTTGAGGTTGCCCATTGTCACCCATAGGCACTCTATGATGTCAATTCCAGCAGTTGATTCTCTGCACTAATTTTGAACTTGACATGTTTACCCAAAGCCAATGTTTTTGCAAGTCTTCTATGCCTACAGACCTCAACTGAGCTTAATAAAAGGGAAACATACTAATCTAGATGTCAAACAGACTATTCATCAAGGTTTAATAAGAATACTGACCAATGGAATTAATGCAATTATCAGATAGAGTGTTAAATAAAGTCAATACAAAAGAAATATCCAGATTGCAAAGCCATGTTTTTGACCAATTAAGATAAAACTTCTTTCCTGATATTAATTGACCTTTTTTTTTTTAATCAAGATATTGAAATGCAGGCTTCATAATGCAGACAATTGATAATTCTGCAATAACATGGGTTTGATGCTTTGCAATTTCTTAAATTTCTGATGTGGATAAAATACTATCTTGGCTAGAAACTGATAATCATACAGAAGGCACCAACTAAGATTTTAAGCAGAAAGATTCAACTGCTTGTTTATTCACTGCAGAGCAGAACGCTATTTGTATATGTACAACTGTTAAGTTCATACATTATGCTTCTACTCAGGTTTCCCACTATGTTGACTAGTGGTTTTGTGACTTTCAATCATGAAATGTTGAATATTTTTTTTATAATTTTTATTTTTATGTCATAGTTAGGAGCTATGCTTAATTTTCAATCCATTTATCAGTCTAGATTACAGAATATGGTTTTAAGTGCGAGCCCATACTTTTCCCAGTTCAATGGGGGTAAATACAGCTCTGTATCATGCCAAAAAGTTCTTTGTTATTTGTTTGTTTGTTTTGACATGGCATTTCCATGCCAAAGGCACTTAAGTCAATATAGAAGGGACCAAGGTTTTAAATTCCGTGGGACAAAGGTGTTTCAATTTTTCTATAGAATGAGTTGTCTCACTATCCTGTCCTGTTCCGACAATCGTCTTAGTCATACATCCTGTAGATATTCTCCATTTTTCTCTCCTTATTCATTCATTTCTTTCATATTTTCTTTTTTCCTTCTAATCTTTCTTTTTCTCTACTTTTTTTTTCTTTCCTTTCTTTTTTTTTTCTTTTTCATCTCCCTTCCATTCTCTTTTCATTTTTCTTCTTCTTTCCTTTCATTTTTTTATTTTCTTTGTCTTTCCTTTCTTTCATTCTTTCCTCTTTCTTCTTCTCTCCCTATATCAATGGGTTTCGGAGTCCCGAGCCCGTTCTGGTCCCGGTCCCATTTTCCCATAGGAACGGAACGAACGGAATGCCCTCTATCTCACCAGGATATAAAACCTTGGAAGAAGGGACAAAGTCCTATTTTAGATATATCATTTTTAATAAAAAAATGGAGGTTCTTCTTCAATCTCTTTTTGCTTAAGAAATGATGTGAATGCTACCACTTTTTAAAATCATTTTGTAAGAGCAAACTACATGATCTTCTTACAGTCACATCCAATGCAATTGCATCCACACTCATAGTATCTACTAAGGGAGAGGACTAGTTGGACTATAAGGTACTTTTCATTAATTTTAGTATCTACTAAGGGAGAGAGAACCTGTTTGACTATAAGGCATTTTTCATTAATTTGATCTTTATTTGTTGTTGTTCTTGTTGCTGTTGTTGCTGCAAGACGTCCATCATGTTTTATTCTCACATCTTCTGCTATAGGGAACCCATCATCCATTTCATTCTATGGTCAGTGTTAAATCATATTTACTTGAAAGAGCATGAAATTGGCATTGCACTAATCATGATTTTGGTGATTGCAAGAGAGGACTAGTTTGATTACAAGGTACTTTTCATTAATTTGAGCTTTGTTTTGTTGTTGTTCTTGTTGTTATTCTTATTGTTGTTGTTTGGTGGTGGTGGTGATGGTGGTAGTGCTTCGATATCTAGCAATTTATTGGATTACCTTAAATTAACATGATAAGTTGCTTGGCAACACCCATGGTAAGTGCATTATGATCCTTAGCATGTGAAATAACCCATGAGTGGAGTTGATTTTATTGTGAGGCTATAGAGCATGCATCTCCATTAAGTTTCTACTACCTCAAGTTAAGGTTCGTTGTCTCAGTATTGGATCCTATACCGGTGAAATCCCATTATAGTATCGGTATGCGGTATGATACAGTTATGTTAGTGTGGGACAGTTCAGCGTATCGGTACGATATGTCTCATATTGCTTGATATGTGATGGTACGGTGAACATTACTTCAAGTTATTATGTTTGTATCAGATCATGAATCTTTCTTATATTTATTGGAGACCATTGACTGTGTTAAATTTATAATTAGAGTTTAGGTTTTTGAGCTGGCTACAAGATCTTTGTCGAAATGCAGGGTTATCGTAAAGGCCATTTGGCATATTGAATATGGTATTTTTAAAATACTTCATGGGTATCTCTCCTACATGTGGTTATAAAAGTGAGGACTATGCCATACATTAGTCTAAAGACTAGGAAAATGTCCACAAGTGTCTTTAATGGGTACATGATCGGGTAGATGGTTCTGTATTCCATGGAAAGAATTGGATCATTCTAGATACTTGAAAAATATTCATAGTTATGGGTGAGGTTGGGCATCACACTCATATGGTTGTCATGGTGTATCCAATAATGAATTGAAGTGCCAATTTTCTCATAATCATGAATGTAGTTGACTTTGCACTAGCACTGGGAGTGCTTCATGTTGAACTATCAATGTTATGAGATCATTTCTTGGAAACCATTATCGATTTGGAGATGATAATCTCATATGTACATCATGCAATTGGACCCCTGATCTGAGGGCATGACTACCTACTATGATTTTACTTTAGTAAATTTGGGTTAAAACCATGTACTAATGATTGTACACTAGATTTATCCTTGCTAGGTCATGAGTATGGATAAGGATTGTCCAACAAAGAATCTACCTATGGCAGTTTATCCATATTAGACAAAGATCGGAGTCCTGGCATCGGGTAGTGATTTAGTCGTATAATATATATATATATGTATATATATATATATATATATATGTATATATATATATATATGTATATATATATATATATCTATATATATATATATAGATAGATAGATAGATATATATATATATACACATATACATACACATATACATATACATACATATATACATATACATACATATACATATACATACATATATACATATACATACATACATACATACATATAGTTTATCTTGAATATAAGCAGAATATTTTATTCGAAATTACATACATACATACATACATACATACAGTTTATCTTGAATATAAGTAGAATATTTTATTCGAAATTACTTTTGTGTGTGCATTGGTTTTCAGTTGTGTTTGACATGTGATCTAAGGTTTTGAGGGCCAAGAATTTGACTGGCTGTAGGTTTGTTATTTGCCAATATGTTCCTAGTAACTGATTGAGGATAAAGCACGGTGGAGGGACTGAATTACAAGAGGGCTACATTTCTATCCATGCTATCTATTAGTGATTAGCATATATGGAGATTGGTCCCCCGTGCATTAATGTAATTGTGGCACATCCATCAAGATGGGATATGGTGGATTAAATCCAAGTTGAACTTTGGGTTTCCAAACTTTTCCATCATCCTTAGCCTTTTCCTAAATATCTCTCAAGTCCTCAACCAACTCAAGTTCAATTAGATTAGCAAATAAATCAGATCCTTAGCACAGAGAGCTAGCAAGATCTAGAAGGGCTAGCTTTAGGGGCTCGACCTAAGCCTGGATTAGGGTTTCCTATGTAACTAACTCCTAGAGGGAACCCTTGTGGCGATGATGATGCGGGACAATCCTAAAGGAGAGAGAAAAAAAAAATCAATCCTATTGATCAAGCTCTCTTCTGTTCATCAACAACAAATCACGTCCGACCAGGGGCTCATTATTCCCAGGACAGACAGTATAATTGCCTATAGGCATGATTGATTGATACGAGACTAAAACGAGATCAATCTAAATGATACAGACGAATGCCATTCGAGAGATCAGTAAACAACTAGCAATAGAGAATTTCATAAACAGATAGCAGAAATTAAACATGCTCACGAGTAAATGCAAAAAGAAATATGAATAGAACGAGAGAAAATAAAATATTAAACTCGTGAGAAAAATCCAAGAAGATGATAAGAATCCGGATCGTGGTAGTTAAGAAACTACTCTGATTAGGACTCTTAATCTTTTAACTAAACAGATCTATCGATAAAAAACTAAGTTTTTACCAATATCGGATTAAAAAAAAATCAAAGATCAACTGTTAAGGAACGAAGGTCCTTGACAGCATATGATCTGTAGAATAAGAAATCACTCCCTCTCAGCACGATAGATGAAAATTCTAGAGGAGACAGATCTTCTTTTGGCAGAATAGGCTTGCGTGGGTAGATGGTGGAGTCGAATTAGAGTCGCAGGAACACTAGATCTTAAGTAGAAGGAGTAGGATAAAAAGTGGGCCTCACACCCTTCTTTTGTGGGGCAATTTTGGGTCTCACACCCTTTCCCTCTCGGAGCAATTAACACAAGTATTTATGGAGTTTGTAAAATTATTCATTGTCCTCTTCATGAAAGATACAAGGATTTATATAGGACTCTAGGGGTCCTGTTTCTTTAGGAATCTCTTACATTTTACAAGGAAGAAATCATCCCTCCATAAAAAAGTAAAGCATTATATGTGATAAAATAATCTACCATGGGAAAGAAATCAGTCCTCAACAAAATAAGTAGCCAAGAACTCTTAAGAAATTTTAGGGAAGAAATGGAACTCCATGTGGGTGCTTGATGCTTGACACAACTTGGCATGAGCATGGCACATACTGGCATGCATATTTCTTCTCTTAGCATGTGGAGAGTGGTGGCTCCAAAGGTGACGTGGACAAATCCAAGTATGGCCTTATGGATCCAAAGCTAAATGCATTAAAAATTTATTGATTGAAAATAAATAACTGAAGTAGAATCAATCTAATGAGGCTTCTTCGATCCAAATCGAATTTAAATCATGTTGTCGATTTTTGATGGCTTTGGTGTCCGCACCAATTCTTCCGAGGTGAGGAAAACTCGACCCTGTCGAGTGTGGGTCGATTCTGCTTTGATGATGCTCAAGTAGATCGGGATCAATGCATTGCAGCTCTTCTCGAGTGATCCAGGTATTTTCAGACTTCGGTCGACCTCGCCGTCTGACTAGATATCGCTGATAGCCTCGACTCTGGGTGGAGAGGATCTGCTCATCCAAAATTCTCTCAATCTGATCATATTTTGCTGACATTTTGGCTGGTGGACACTCAGAGATAGGCTCGCTCTCAAAGTTTGGTTCAGGCTCAAATGGTTCACTAGGTCTCCGAGTTGGTTCTTTATAGGCGACAAGATTTGTAATGTTAAAAATAGAGCTAATCCCAAAATCAGAAGGTAGGTGCACAACATATGCATTTGATCCGATTTTCTTTATGATTTTAAACGGACCTGCTCCTCGGGCATGTAACTTCTTCACGGTTCCGGATGGAAACCGTTCAGGCCTCAATCGAACCATCACATAGTCTCCTTCTGCAAACTCTTGGACACGTCGATGAGAATCTACATTCTGTTTATAAACTTTATTGCTCATACTAATTTTTTTACTAATCTCTTTATGCAGACTCTTGACATACTGTGCAAATGACTCTGCAGATTCAAAAATCCTAGCATGCATGGATAGTGGGATGAGGTCTATTATTTTTCTAGGTTGATATCCATGAACTACTTCAAAAAGACTCATGCCAATGGACCTATTAACAGAGCTATTATATGCAAATTCGGCTCGGGGCAGCAAAAGATCCCAGTTACCCATATGTTCCCCAATCAAGCAACGCAAAAGATTTTCAAAACTCCTATTAACCACTTCGGTCTGACCGTCTGTTTGTGGATGATAGGCAGAAAAAAAATTTTAGTTTTGTGCCTAAAAGGTGCCATAGGGTTTTTCAAAAGTAGCTCATAAATCTAACATCCCTATCAGAAATAATAATTTTAGGCAATCCATGTAGTCTAACAATCTCATCAAAGTATATCTTTGTAACTTTCGACGCATCAGACGTTTGGCAACAGGGCAAGAAATGGACCATTTTTAAAAATCTATCTACAACCACTAGAATAGAATCATGCTTCCTAGCTGTCCTAGGTAATCCCAAAACAAAATCCATACAAACATCCTGCCAAGGACAGTCTGGTATAGGTAAGGGTGTATATAGGCCGGTGTTTTATTTTCTTTGCTTGACCACGGCATATGTTCTACATTGGGTAACAATTCGGACAACATCTCTTTTCAAGCTTGGCCAAAAGAACTGGGCTTCTACCAACTCTATAGTTTTATTCCTACCAAAGTGTCCAGCTAATCCTCCAGCATGTAATTCTCAAACTAAAAAATCTCTTAAAGATGTACGGAGGATACACAGTCTACTTTCTCTAAATAGGTAACCATCATGAAGAGTACATTCACTACATTCTCTAGATGGCCCATTTCGTAAAGTGGTAAGTATGTCACCAAAATCTGGACACTCATAATTTTCTTTAACCTTATCAAAACCAACAACTTCTATACTAACGGTGAACAGCAAAGTATGACGACGACTCAGGGCATTAGCAGCACGATTCTCTACACCTGCACGGTGTTTCAAAAATAAAAGTATAGACTTGCAAAAACTCGACCCACCTACCGTGTCTATGATTCAATTTCTTTTGGAAATTCAGGAATCTAAGGGCCTCATGGTCAGAGTACAACACAAATTAATGCGGTAGTAGATAAACCTCCAATATCTTAAAGCTTGGATTACCACATAAAACTCCTTATCGTAGGTAGAATACATGAGTTTAGAATCATTAAGTTTCTCGCTAAAATATGCTACCAGATGACCTTCTTGACTAAGGACATCACCAATCCCAACTCCTGACATATCGCATGCTACTTCAAAAATCTTAAAAAAATCAGGGAGACGTAAGATTGGGGCATGGGTCATCTTGTCCTTAAGGTCTAAAAAGGCTCTATTGACTGTCCTAGTCCATTCAAATTTTTTCTTTCTAATGCAGTCAATGATGGGAGCGACTATGGTGCTAAATCCTTTTATGAACCTACAATAACAGGTTGCTAATCCATGAAAATTTCATACGTCATGCACACTCTTGGGCACCGGCCACTCAACTATTGCTCTAATCTTTTTAGGATCAGCAGATACACTATTTGGGATAACAACAAAACCTAAAAAGATGATATGGTCTGTCATAAAAGCGCACTTCTTAGGATTAGCATACAAGCTTTCTGTTTTAAGAACTTGACACACTCTTTGGAGATGATCTAGATGGTCTTCCTTAGTTCAACTATAGATCAAAATATCATCAAAATATACGACTACAAATACTCCTATAAATGGTCGTAGTACTTGGATCATCAACCTCATGAAGGTACTAAAGGTATTAGATAATCCAAATGGCATCACCATCCACTCATATAAATCATTTTTTGTCTTGAAAGCAGTTTTTCACTCATCTCTCGGTCTAATCCTTACTTGATGGTAACCACTCTTAAGATCAATCTTAGAAAAGGTAATAGATCCGGCCATCATATCTAACATGTTATCTAACCTGGGATGGAGAAGCGGTACTTAATGGTGATCTTGTTAATGGCATGGCTATCTATGCACATCCTCCATGTACTACCCTTCTTTGGAGTCAGTAGTGCAGGAACCGCGCAAGGACTCAAACTCTCCCTCACCAATTTTTTTTTTATCAGCTCTCCAACTTATCTTTGTAGCTCGGCATGCTCATTAGGGTTCAACATATAGTGGGGCAAGTTGGGTAGGGTAGATCCAGGAACTAAATCAATGGCATGTTGAATGTTTCTCATAGACGGTAAGTAATCTGAAAGATCCTCAAGAAAGACATCATGAAACTCACTAAGAAGGCTAGCTACTTCCTTAGGATAATCCACCTTAGAATCCTCATGAACTTCTCTAGTAGCAAGCATCCAAGCTGGTGATCCTTCACTCATGGTCGTCTCTAATTCTTTAGCACCTATCAGATGGAGGCTTTTCTTCTTGAGATTTTCTTTTGGTCCATCACCTATCTTTCTATTAGTAGCCTTAGGTGGGGAAGGATTAATCGTGATCTTCTTACCCTGGTGAGTAAAGTTACAGGAGTTAGTTTAGCCATTAATCGTAACATCATTGTCGAATAGCCGAGGCTGACCTAATATGATACTTCCGACTTTTATGGGTAAGACATCGCACCACACATGATCCTGATAGGAATAAAGCTGGATGGGCACACGGTATCTAAATTTGATAGGAATAGAAGAGGAATCAATCCAAGACATATGGTATAGACTGAGATGATCCATAGGAGTTAATCCTAATCGCTTAACCGTGTCGGTGGAGATGGCGTTGATACAGCTACCGCTATCAATGATCACCTTACAAATTTTATCGTCAAATTTTATGAAGGTATAAAAAATAGAGGTCCTACGCCAGTCTTCACTTTCCTTAGTTTGTGCTAGGAAACCTAGGATATCCTCAGTACTCTCAAATTGCTCGACTAAATCTGGATCAGCTTTATAAACTTCCTCCTCAATATTTTTTAGAGTTTCTTGATCGCTGTCGTAGGCGGTCAAGAATAAAAACCAACTCAAACTATATAGATAGGGTGAGTAGGGATCGTTTTCATGAGGATCTAGGGCGATTATCTTTTTCTTTTAAGAAGAAATAAAAAGAGAATTGATTGTAGAAGAATTAACAAGAAATAGAATAGCAAAAAAAAAATCAAAAGTGTAAATTAAATTATGAAAGAAAATAATTCAAAGAAATAATCCAGGAATTCTGAATCCACCATGCAAATAGATTTATTTTCTTCTTCTTTTTCTATATTATAATATTTAATTCTTATAATTATGGTATTAGTATAGTTTATCTCTAAGGGATACAAACTGTATCAGTAGATCACAACGCAGATTTTAAAACTTTATTGCTCATACTAATTTTTTTACTGATCTCTTTATGCAGACTCTTGACATGCTGTGCAAATGACTCTGCAGATTCGAAAATCCTAGCATGTATGGGTAGTGGGATGAGGTCTATTATTTTTCTAGGTTGATATCCATAAACTACTTTAAAAGGACTCATGCCAATGGACCTATTAACAGAGCTATTATATGCAAATTCGGCTCGGGGCAGCAAAAGATTTCAGTTACCCATATGTTCCCCAATCAAGCAACGCAAAAGATTTTCAAAACTCCTATTAACCACTTCGGTCTGACCGTCTGTTTGTGGATGATAGGCAGAAAAAATTTTAGTTTTGTGCCTAAAAGGTGCCGTAGGGTTTTTCAAAAGTAGCTCATAAATCTAACATCCCTATCAGAAACAATAATTTTAGGCAATCCATGTAGTCTAACAATCTCATCAAAGTATATCTTTGTAACTTTCGACGCATCAGACGTTTGGCAATAGGGCAAGAAATGGACCATTTTTGAAAATCTATCTACAACTACTAGAATAGAATCATGCTTCCTAGCTGTCCTAGGTAATCCCAAAACAAAATCCATACTAACATCCTGCCAAGGACAGTCTGGTATAGGTAAGGGTGTATATAGGTCGGTGTTTTATTTTTTTTACTTGGCCACGGCACATGTTCTATATTGGGCAACAATTCAGGCAACATCTCTTTTCAAGCTTGGTCAAAAGAACTGGGCTTCTACCAACTCTATAGTTTTATTCCTACCAAAGTGTCCAGCTAATCCTCCAGTATGTAATTCTTAAACTAAAAAATCTCTTAAAGATGTACGGGGGATACACAGTCTAGTTTCTCTAAATAGATAACCATCCTGAAGGATATTTCACTACATTCTCTAGATGGCCCCTTTCGTAAAGTGGTAAGTATGTCACCAAAATCTGGATACTCCTCATAATTTTCTTTAACCTTATCAAAACCAATAACTTCTATACTAACGGTGGACAGCAATGTATGACGATGACTCAGGGCATTAGCAGCATGATTCTCTACACCTGCACGGTGTTTCAAAATAAAAGTATAGGCTTGCAAAAACTCGACCCACCTACCGTGTCTATGATTTAATTTCTTTTGAGAATTCAGGAATCTAAGGGCCTTATGGTCAGAGTACAACAAAAATTCTTGCGGTAGTAGATAATGCCTCCAATATCTTAAAGCTTGGATTTTCGCATAAAACTCTTTATCATAGGTAGAATACTTGAGTTTAGAATCATTAAGTTTCTCGCTAAAATATGCTTCCGGATGACCTTCTTGACTAAGGACACCACCAATCCCAACTCCTGACATATCGCACGCTACTTCAAAAATCTTAAAAAAATCAGGGAGACGTAAGATTGGGGCATGGGTCATCTTGTCCTTAATGTCTAAAAAGGTTCTATTGGCTGTCCTAGTCCATTCAAATTTTTTCTTTCTAATGTAGTCAATGATGGGAGCGACTATGGTGCTAAATCCTTTTATGAACCTACAATAAAAAGTTGCTAATCCATGAAAACTCTGAACGTTATGCACACTCTTGGGCACCGGCCACTCAACTATTGCTCTAATCTTTTTAGGATCAGCAGATACACCATTGGGGGTAACAACAAAACCTAAAAAGATGATATAGTCTGTCATAAAAGCGCACTTCTTAGGATTAGCATACAAGCTTTCTGTTTTAAGAACTTGACACACTCTTTGGAGATAATCTAGATGGTCTTCCCTAGTTCGACTATAGATCAAAATATCATCAAAATATACGACTACAAGTACTCCTATAAATGGTCGTAGTACTTGGATCATCAACCTCATGAAGGTACTAAAGGTATTAGATAATCCAAATGGCATCACCATCCACTCATATAAATCATTTTTTTTCTTGAAAGCAGTTTTTCACTCATCTCTCGGTCTAATCCTTACTTGATGGTAACCACTCTTAAGATCAATCTTAGAAAAGGTAATAGATCCGACCATCATATCTAACATGTTATCTAACCTGGGATGGAGAAGCGGTACTTAATGGTGATCTTGTTAATGCCACGGTTATCTATGCACATCCTCCATGTACTATCCTTCTTTGGAGTCAGTAGTGCAGGAACTGTGCAAGGACTCAAACTCTCCCTCATCAATTTTTTTTTATCAGCTCTCCAACTTGTCTTTATAGCTCGGCATGCTCATTAGGGTTCAACCTATAGTGGGGCAAGTTGGGTAGGGTAGATCTAGGAACTAAATCAATGGCATGTTGAATGTTTCTCATAGACGGTAAGTAATTTGAAAGATCCTCAAGAAAGACATCATGAAACTCACTAAGAAGGCTAGCTACTTCCTTAGGATAATCCACCTTAGAATCCTCACGAACTTCTCTAGTAGCAAGCATCCAAGCTGGTGATCCTTCACTCATGGTCGTCTCTAATTCTTTAGCACCTATCAGATGGAGGCTTTTCTTCTTGAGATTTTCTTTTGGTTTATCACCTATCTTTTTATTAGTAGCCTTAGGTGCGGAAGGATTAATCGTGATCTTCTTACCCTGATGAGTAAAGCTACAGGAGTTAGTTTGGCCATTAATCATAACATCATTATCGAATAGCCAAGGCCGACCTAATATGATACTTCCAACTTCCATGGGTAAGACATCGCACCACACATGATCTTGATAGGAATGAAGCTGGATGGGCACACGATATCTAAATTTGATGGGAATAGAAGAGGAATCAATCCAAGACACATGGTATGGACTGAGATAATCCATAGGAGTTAATCCTAATCGCTTAACTGTGTCGGTGGAGATGGCGTTGATATAGCTACCGCTATCAATGATCACCTTACAAATTTTATCGTCAAATTTTATGAAGGTATGAAAAATAGAGGTCCTACGCGAGTCTTCACTTTCCTTAGTTTGTGCTAGGACATATCTAACGACTCCAAGCCTAAGGTCTGACTCGAATGCGGCATAACCTAGGATGTCCTCAGTACTCTCAAATTGCTCGGCTAAATCTGGATCAACTTTATAAACTTTCTCCTCAATATTTTTTAGAGTTTCTTGATCGCTGTCGTAGGCGGTCAAGAATAAAAACCAACTCAAACTATATAGATAGGGTGAGTAGGGATCGTTTTCACGGAGATCTAGGGTGATTATCTTTTTCTTTTAAGAAGAAATAAAAAGTGAATTGATTGTAGAAGAATTAACAAGAAATAGAATAGCAAAAAAAATCAAAAGTGTAAATTAAATTATGAAAGAAAATAATTCAGAGAAATAATCCAAGAATTCTGAATCCCCCATGCAAAGAGATTTATTTTCTTCTTTTTTTTCTATATTATAATATTTAATTCTTGTAATTATGGTATTAGTATAGTTTATCTCTAAGGGATACGAACTGTATCAGTAGATCACAACTCATCCTATTAGAGTATGAACTATCTAAATTCAATTACAAGATCTAAGATTCAATCTAACATACCACGATATATCTCTTCAAAGCACGTACCATATCCAGGGATCACGGCACGTCAATAGAGGGTATAGGCCGTATAGACTGGATCAATATCTTAATAAAAAGATATGAAATAAAAGTATAATTTTATTATATAAAAGTTAAATATCAAAAAAAAAAAAAAATCCATTTACAGACTTCATCATATTCCTGGATTGAAGGGATTTAGCCATGCATCAAGCTCTCTAGCTCCATAATCTCTTAATATTTGATCCCTAAAACTCTTTGAATTTTTTCTCTATTTTTTTTTTATTTTTTCTCTGATTTTTTCTCCTTCCAAGCTTATTCTCAGACTCTCTATTTATAGGTATTTTTTTCATATTTTTCTAATCACAAAAGGAGTCCTAAAACCTTTAGAAAATATATTAATCTTCTAAAAATTTTTCTGGCCGTCGGATCAAGCTTGGACCGCCCAGATCAGCTCAAAAATCAGAGTTATAATTCTTATCAGGGTCGGATCAAATGTCAGCCATCCAATCTGGGTTCTGATGAAGTTCTGGCCGTCGGATCACACAAAAGAGTCCTTAACACAGTCGGGAGCGATAACAGCCATTGGATCACGTGATGGATTACTTCTGGGCCGTCGGATCGTGCAAAAGAGTCCTATTCAAAGTCGGCAACAAGTTTGAACCATCGGATCTGGATCAGATTAAATCTCAGTTGTTAGATCGCACCCAAGATCTTTCTCTCGCTGTGAGCCGTGCTTGTGGACCGCGTAACTATTCTTGTGGACCGCGCCCTGGCTCTGTAGACCGACCGACCGGTCCACCGTGCACCAAAGGTAATATTTTTTATTTTTTTAGAGTATTTTAGCTCCATTTTCGCTCTAATTTTTACCTGAAAAATTAAAAAAAATATACATTAAATTTTTCAAAAATTTCTCTTCATTTTGATGCTTAAATTGCTTAATTAAATTAACATCTATTTTTTTATAAATATATCTAATTTCATATTTTTTTCAAAATCACTTATTTTTTAGAAAAATTTAATAAATTCATGAAATTAAGATTTTTAAGAAGATGTTAGCACCATAAATTATCAAAAATATCTTCAATAAATATAAAAATATACCACTTATCACACTCTCCAACTTGAACTTTGCTCGTCCTCGAGGAAAGAAAGAATTTAGATTTAAGTACCATTTAACTTAAAGTCTCAAATTTCACCAAATAATTTTAAAAAGACCACTGATGTTCAGTAGAGGATAAATGAGGTATATCATTGAGGTATTAATACTAGTCAATATAAGAGTTAAACTAAGAACACTAAACCTTTTCTAAACTTTTCTAAATTATCGCTACCTTTATCTCCAAATTATTAACTTTCATATGGACAAGTATATTATTACTTCTGTCCTTCATTTTGTTGGGAATAGTGTCCCAAAACCAATCATCAGCCTGTTGATGGTTGTGCTCATTTTTTTGTATATATACATGAATTATGAATTAATAAAAATTATTTTAGTATTTTTTATCACAAAATATTTTATCTTCTAATAAACTCCTATGTTGTGGTGAAGTCCTTAGGACTATTTAGACTCGACAAAGAAGAATTTGTTGTTGAGTCCTTAAATCTGTTCGTGACCAAATGATACGTTGTTATCAAGGACGATAATGTTTATCAAGCATAGATCGTTGTATGCCATATAGGTTGGTTGTCCTCTTAACCAATGAGTATGGAGACACTGGTATGGCATACAGGTGAGATATAAGTGTACATCTGCACTGAACGTGATCGACTCCGGAGCTATTTCTACTGTCAAGATTTGCTCCGATGGAATATGGGTATAAATATCCCTCCGACCTGAGACCGCCACGGTGACTTGCAAGCAACTCACTACACTTAAGCACTGGACTACCTGAATTTTCAATTCAGTGACGGAAGGCTGCTGGGTGTAGTCAAGTACTTGACTTGTCAGTGCGTGTGTCAAGATGGGATTGACCACTCCAGTTTAGGAGCTGTGTACAGTCGTGTTTCAATTTAGCAAAATCTTGGCCAGGGTAGTCCTTGTGAGGAGTCACAAGACTGTTTTGAGTTGAGCACGATTCGGATGATCTAATCAGGGTTGACAGTTTAACCCTGAGTCGTCCTAAATACAGAGGTCAAAAGGATGAATTATACAGTAACCATATTCACGTAGGTTCTGAGTGTTGCGATTGTGATCCGACCTATCCGATCATCGGGTACCATTGCTAGATGGTCACTTCGATTAGTACAGGAATTGGTTCCTGTGCTACCGGCTTAGGTTCGAACCTGTGGGGTCACACACATTAGAAGTTCCTATCTGATCTGATAGCTGATGAAGAGTCCTAATGCTCGTGGACTATGAGTCCTATGTGTCTGGGACTCTGTGATCGAGAATCAGGATTCTCTGATCATGAGTCCAACACATTTTGGGTACTGGGGTCAAGAGTCCCACTGGTTTAGGACTCTTCGATCAGGGTTACATATCGATGAATTTTGATACCCGATTATCCATCGAATATAGACTCAATATTTATGAGAGGTTTAATTAGTGATTTGATTGCTAATTAACTCAATTTGATTGAGTAATTAATTTTGGATCAAGTCCAATTGAATTGGATTCAGTTGGGTTTGACCCGATTAGGTTAAGAGTTGACCTAATCGTCGAGATGGTTTGGTCCCTGATATGATCAGGGGTTGGGCTTAATCAATACCTGATTTGATTAGGATTTTATTTGCATAATTAAGCCTAATTTAGTTAGGTTTAAATTAGTCTAATTGGGCCTAATTTATTTGGTTCAATTAGGTTGGTTTAAATGATGAAGCCACCTTGACCCATTCTCCCTGCGCCACCTCACTTCCACTGCGCCCATTTGAATTCACGAGAAGGAAGTTCTCATAAATTTTTCCTCACGCAAAGCCCTCCTCACGCCCTACTTTAATGCACCAAATGAGTGGATAAGGATGATTGGTTGGCCATTCAAATTCAAAACAAAGTTTGAATTTGAATGAGCAACCAATCTTAGCGCCTTGACCTTATCCTCTTTTAACGCCCCATTTATTACACAAAAAAAATTTCTCATGAAATCACTCATGCACAAATTAAGCCATGCCCTCCTCTTCTCACGCCCTTAGTGGATAGGAATAAATTGGTTTCCATTTGAATTCAAAATTTGATTTGAATTCAAATGAGCAATTACTCATCTTTATCCTCTCATGTGGATAAGACGTTTGACATTATTTTAAAAGGAGGAGAAGAGTGGGGCGTGTGCAAGAAAATTTTTTATAGAAAATCTGGGTGTGAGGAATCTTTGTGTGCATGGTGAAGGTCAATATCCTTTCGAGAGAAAAAGAAAGAAAAGAAAGAAAAAATTTGCACAGGATTTCAGTGAGTTCTTCAGGGTTTCAGCCTGGAGTTTGGAAAGTGAGAAGGTGAGCTACGAGTGTCGTGAGCCCACCAAATTTTAGAAAGATCTTCAATATCCTCTCAAGCACATTTGCTGACAATCTGAAGTATTCAAAAAATTGACAAACATCGATCGAAGGAGTTCGATCAGCATCGGCCGTCGAAAGGACTCTACAACGAGCTAGCACTCGTGAGGAGTCGATCAGACCGAGAGCTTCGGATGGATGATTCGCAGAGGCCAGATATGCTGTGTGGCTGCATCGCGATGATCAGACTCTCTCGATGGTGATCAGATTGTGGTGATCTACTACCCACACAAAGGTATTGTGTTCTGAACACATTACAGTAAAGTGTTTACTGTTCAAATTCGAATTTTAAATTTAAATACATGCATGCTATATATCATATTTAGATCTTAGTATAGGATAAATTTTTATTAATTAATTAGATTAATTAATAATTTTTACTGTAAAATAGTGATTTTGAAAAAAATTTAAAATTATCATTTTACCCCTACACTAAAATTCTCCACAAATGGTATCAGAGCAAGGTTCTAAGATATTATATATATATTTGCATGCGTAGATTAAGTTGTAATCTAAAAGTTTAAATTTAAAATTTAAAATTTAAAATTTAAAATTTGAATTTTGAAAGTTGTTCGAAATTCAAAATTTAAAATTCAAAATTTAAAATTTAAATTTTGAAATTCAAAAATTTGAAATTCAAAATTTGAAATTTAAAATTTAAAATTTGGTAGAAATTTTAAATTTGAAATTCAAAAATTTAAAATTCAAAATTTGAAATTCAAAATTTTAAAAATTTGAAATTTGAAATTTGTTTAAAATTTAAAATTCAAAATTTAAAATTTAAAATTTGAAATTTGAAATTTAAATTTTAAAATTAGTATATTTAGATATACTTGATCCAAGTAGTAAGTAATCGAATTGGGTTGGTTGCCATGGCCGTCCGGTCATAGGAGAAAAGTAGAGTTTAAAGGCCCTTTCCTCCCATTCGATGGGGTCTCCTATGGTGGTTGGGGTACCGCTGTAATTATATCCCATGCAGATGAAGCAGTGAAAGGAATTAATTGTATAGGTTCAATTGTAAAATTTATCATTAATGTGTTAGATTAGATCTAAAGGAATATTCATGATTTATTTTGATTGAGTTATTTTCTGTTAAGTAATTAGCAATATGATTGCTATTTATGAAATGTGCTGATCTATTTGTGAAATGAGTCAACATATTTGGTGAACAGAAAATAAAACCTTTCAAATTTCAAAATTATTTTCAAAATGCCAAACCTTGATCTATCAGTCCAAATACTTAATTAAAAGAATTAAGTACTGTCTAGTAGGTCTAGAATTGTGAATTAAGACCTAAGACAATTGCATAAATTTGTGGGTCAGTGGGTTAGATAGATTAGGTCAAGGATACTCTAGACTCAACTCCAATAATTGTAGTTGAATGGGTTCATGTCTTTAACTAGACCAAGATGGACTTAATTCATGGCTACGCGGTGGAACCCTATTTACTAAGTTGATCAAATTAAAACTAATGAACTGATTGGTGTCTAAGGTAAGTTTGGCAGTTTGACCAGTGGTTTTTAAGCAGGAGCTACTCGCAGTGATTCGATCTCTGACGAGTTAATGACTTATCTCCACCACTGATCTCACTTACCTGGCCAACCTGGTGAATTAAGTTTTGATTAGATCACTTGGTGATTAGGGCTCACCCATGTCATTAGGTAAATTAGTTTGACTGATTTAGGTGCTCCTAATGCCAGCTTTAAGTAAATTCTTTTTTAATCTGACTTGGTGAAGTCAGTGAAAGGATTGAAATTGGCTGAATATTTTCTTCTCTTCGATTCTTTAATAAAATCTTCAAAAATTATTAGGTCCTAAAAATGATTAAGTTATATTGATAACTAAATCATAGCCTCCCATTAAGTGAGTGATAATGAGTCCATTAGTTTAATAATCATTGGAGGCCCAAAGGCCTGGTGCTTATTGACTAATAAAATTATCATTCATAATATGATAATTTGGTTTGAGTCTTTCTGATGGTGGTCAGGTTGGCCGGTCAAAGTCGGGCCTGATCATTTATTGATCCGATTCACCAAATCAAATCATGTTAATGGTTGGACCTAACCAGATCTTTTCAGTGGAGGCCAAAGCCTACTGATTAGGTTCTGGGGCAAAATCAATTATTAGAAGTTGTTTAGAGAAACAACTGGTTATGAACCTACCCATAGATACACATGGGTTAACCAATCAAAGTTGGGCTCGTGTGTAGTCTGTGTGGATTCTAGTACCCACTAAGGAATTAAAGTAATTTTTCGAATTGGAGGTTGAGGCTACCAATTTACAAAAATATTGGGAGAAACTTTAGACTAAAGTCCCAATCTTTAGTATTAATAATTTATGTACTAATATAGATCTGGTTTTCCTTTATGCAGCTATGGCCACTACCCTGTCGCTTCGATCATTATTAGATAATGACAAGCTTATGGGACCTAATTTCGATAGCTGGTATCAAAAATTAAAAATTATTCTTGAGCATGAGCAGATCCTTTATGTAGTAACGGATCCGGCGCCTGAGGAACTAGCCCTGAACGCTAGAGGGACGGTCCGAGACACTTATCAGAAGTGGCTCAACGACCACACCACCGTCTGGTGCATAATGCTGGCGGCAACGAATGATGAGTTCAATCGCAGGTTCGAGAACGCCCAGCCACAGGAGATGCTTCAAATATTGAATGACTCTTTTGGCACGCCTGACGATGTTGAAAGGCACAAAATTAGTTGTGCCATTTTCAATGCTCGGATAAGGGATGGAGCCTCAGTCACTGATCATGTACTGTACATGATCGAAATGATTGAGCGCCTAAGTAAACTGGACTTTCCCCTACACGAGCAGCTCAGTAAGGATGCGATCCTTAATTCTCTGCCCAAGTCTTACCTTCCCTTCCTTACTCATTTTCGAATGACAAAGCCTGTAGTAAACTACCACGGCTTGTTGGGGTTGCTGCAGAACTTTGAGAAGGATCACCAGCTCCATAAGGAGTCGGTGAATGTTGTTGGAGGGTCTTCTTCTGGTCGTCGACCCTTTAAGAAAGGAAAGAAGAACAAGAAGAAGAAGAATAAGAAGGTGCAGCTGCATGCTGGGATGTCTGCACAGGGTTAGACCAAGAAGTGCAAGTCCGACCAGAGCCAGGCGGAGTGCTTCTTTTGCAAGAAGCAGGGGCACTGGAAGAGGAACTATCCTCTATACATTGCCTCACTGGACCCGAACAGGCCAAAGAAGAAGCAAGGTACTTATATGATAACACCTTGCAACTTTTCTATTTATGATACTACTGCCTGGGTATTGGATACCGAAAGCCCTTATCATATTTGCAATTCGATGCAGGGTTTGCAGGTCAGTAGGAGATTTGATGAAGGCGAGAGGTTCCTGAATGTTGGAGATGGAAGCAAAATTTCAGTTCTAGCATTAGGAATCATGAACCTTATAATCAATTCTCGAAATGTAATTATGAGTGAATGTCACTATTGTCTAAGCTTTTTATTAAATATTATTTCTGTAGGCCTTTTGGCCATGTACGGTTATCAATTTTTAATAAAAAGAAATATTTGTAATATCATTTTGAATGGTGTTACAATATTTGTTGGACAACTTAATAATAGAATTTACTTTCTATCACAACCTGTTAATATAGTTCAAACCTTCGGTAAACGTCCTAGAATAGATAATGTGTCAGAAGTCTATCTTTGGCATTGTAGGCTAGGTCATATCAATAAGAATATGATAAACAGGTTGGCTCAAGAAGAAATTTTTGAAGTAGGTGATTATGAATCACTTCCAACCTGTGAGTCCTGTCTTCTTGGTAAAATGACCAAGTCACCTTTTACTGAAAAAAGTGAGTGAGTCAGTGAACTCTTGGCTCTGGTACATTCTGATGTATGTGGACCCATGAGCTCAAGTGCAAGAGGTGGATATTTCTACTTCATAACCTTCATAGACGACCTATCGAGGTATGGGTATGTCTATTTAATGAAGCATAAGTCGGAGTCATTTGAAATGTTCAAACTATTTCGAAATGAGGTAGAAAAACATATGAAAAAGTATATTAAAATTCTTCGATCTGATCGAAGAGGTGAATACCTTTCTAATAATTTTCTGACATATCTTGGGGAGAATGAGATTCTCTCTCAGTGGACACCTCCTGGAACACCACAGCATAATGGTGTGTCTGAAAGGAGGAATCAGACCTTGTTGGACATGGTTCGATCCATGATGGGGTTTGCTGGTCTGTCGATCTCTCTTTGGGGATATGCACTCGAATCAGCTTGTTACCTTCTAAATAGGGTTTCGGGTAAGTCTGTAACCAAAATGCCATATGAGATATGGATAGGACGTAAGCTAGTACTCTCTCACCTTAGGGTTTGGGGGTGTCCGACTAATGTTAAACGTTTAATTACAGACAAGCTTGGACCTAGGTCTGATAAGTATAATTTTATAGGGTACCCAAAAGAGACCAAAAGGTATTACTTCTACCTAGCTGATGAACAAAAAGTGTTTGTCAGCCTTAAGGCAATCTTTTTGGAAAGAAAGTTTCTTGGTGAAGGGACTGTTGCCTCTAAGGTCGAACTTGATGAAGTCCGACAGGTGAAAAAACTGACACAAGTTGCTGAACCTGAATCAGATTTGATTAGATCAGATCCGGAGTCCATTGTTCAAGCACCCATAAGGCGATCTGGTAGAGTACCACATCAACTGGATAGATACCATGATTTCTTGGTCCGAAACGATGATCCTATCGAACTTGATGAAAATGATGAGGATCCAATCACCTACATGGATGCAATGCAGAGATCCGACTCTGAGAAATAGCTAGAGACCATAAAATATGAAATGGAGTCCATGAAGGTCAACGATGTGTGGACATTGGTTGACCCACCCGAAGGAGTAAAACCCATAGGGTGTAAGTGGGTCTTCAAGAGGAAGAGGGGCGCAGATGGAAAGGTGAAAACCTATAAAGCCCGTCTAGTTGTCAAGGGATATCGTCAACATTATGGTATAGACTATGACGAGACATTTTCTCCTGTGGCAATGCTCAAATCCATTCGGATTATGCTTGCGATAGCTGTCCATCTGGACTATGAAATCTGACAGATGGATGTGAAGACAGCTTTTCTAAACGGAGAGCTGGATGAAGAGATGTATATGATACAACCTGAAGGATTCACATCCACTGATGAGTCTAAGGTGTGCAGACTACAGAGGTCCATTTATGGACTTAAGCAGGCATCCCGGAGTTGGAACATACATTTTGATAGGACGATCAAGACGTATGGCTTCGTTAAGAACGGAGAAGAGTCCTGCATTTATAAGTGGGCTAATGGTCCAGTAGTGGTATTTCTTGTATTGTATGTGGATGATATTCTCTTAATCATGAATGATGTCCCTGCATTACAGGGAATAAAGATTTGGCTATCGTCACAGTTCTCCATGAAGGATCTGGGAGAAGCTTTTTCATCCTAGGGATGAGGATCTATACGGATAGATCTAAAAGGTTGCTTGGTTTATCCCAGTGTACGTACATAGATACTATGCTGAAGAGGTTCAGCATGGAGAATTTCAAGAAAGGCTATCTACCGATAGGCCATGAAATTTCTCTCTCGAAGAGGGATTGTCCGACAACACCTCAAGAGAGAGAGAGCGTATGGGTAGGATTCCATATGCTTCGGTAGTGGGATCTATCATGTACGCCATGACATGTACACGACCAGATGTGGCATACTCACTAGAGATAGTGAGTAGATACCAATCTGATCCAAGGGAGAATCACTGGAAGGTTGTTAAAACCATCCTGAAGTATTTAAGAAATACTAAGGATCAGTGGCTTGTTTATGGTGAATCGGACTTGAGACTTATAGGGTTTACAGACTCTAGTTTTCAGTATGATCACGATGACAGCAAAAGTGTGTCGGGATTTATTTTTACCCTTAATGGTGGGGCTATCTGCTGGAAGAGTTTCAAGCAACACACTGTAGCTGATTCAGTTTGTGAGGTGGAGTATGTCGCTGCATCAGATGCTGCCAAAGAAGCGGTGTGGCTGAGGAAGTTCATCATCGAGCTTGAAGTAGCACCCTCCCTTGTTGGTCCAGTTCTGCTCTACTGTGACAGCTCTGGAGCCATTGCTCAGGCGAAGGAACCGAAGGCACACCAGCGGACGAAGCATATTCTGCACCACTACCATCTCATCCAAAAAATTATGGATCGAGGTGACATCGACCTTCAGAAGATCGACGGGAAGAAAAATCTGGCTGACCCATTCACTAAAGCCATTGCGGTGAAGGAGTTTGATGACTACAAGTCGAAGCTGGGTATTAGATACTACACCGATTGGCTTTAGGCCAAGTGGGAGATTGTTGGGAATAGTATCCCAAAGCCAATCGTCAGCCTGTTGATGGTTGTGCTCATTTTTTTGTATATGTACATGAATTATGAATTAATAAAAATTATTTTAATATTTTTCATCACAAAATATTTTGTCTTCTAATGAACTCCTATGTTGTGGTGAAGTCCTTAGGACTATTTTGACTCGACAAAGAAGGATTTGTTGTTTAGTCCTTAAATCTGTTCGCGACCAAATGATACATTGTTACCAAGGATGACAACGTTTATCAAGCATAGGTCATTGTGTGCCATATAGGTTGGTTGTCCTCTTAACCAATGAGTGTGAAGACACTGGTATGGCATACAGGTGAGATGTAAGTGTACATCTGCACTGAATGTGACTGATTCCGGAGCTATTTCTGCTGTCAAAATTTGCTCCGATAGAATATGGGTATAAATATCCCTTCGATCTGAGACCGCCACAATGACTTGCAAGCAACTCACTGCACTTAGGCACTGGACTACCTGAATTTTCAATTCAGTGACGGAAGGCTGCTGGGTGTAGTCAAGTACTTGACTTGTCGGTGCATGTGTCAAGATGAGATTGACCACTCTAGTTTAGGAGCTGTGTACAGTCGTGTTTCAATTTAGCAAAACCTTGGCCAGGGTAGTCCTTGTGAGGAGTCATAGGACTGTTTTGAGTTCAGCACGATTTGGATAATCTGATCAGGGTTGACAGTTTAACCCTAAGTCATCCCAAACACAGAGGTCAAAAGGATAAATTATACAGTAATCATATTCACGTAGGTTTTGAGTGTTGCGATTGCGACTATTCAACCTATCCGATCGTCGGGTATCATTGCTAGATGGTCACTTTGATTAGTACAGGAATTGATTCCTGTACTACCGGCTTAGGTTCGAATCTGTGGGGTCACACACATTAGAGGTTCCTATCTGATCTGATGGCTGATGAAGAGTCCTAATGCTCGTGGACTATGAGTTCTATGTATCTGAAACTCTGTGATCGAAAATCAGGATTCTCTGATCATGAGTCCCACACATTTTGGGTACTGGGGTCAAGAGTCCCACTGGTTTGGGACTCTTCGATCAGGGTTACATATCGATGAATTCTGATGCCTGATTACCCATCAAATTTGGACTCAATATTTATGAAAGGTTTAATTAGTGATTTGATCGCTAATTAACTCAATTTGATTGAGTAATTAATTTTGGATCAAGTCCAATTGAATTGGATTCAGTTGGGTTTGACCCGATTAGGTTAAGAGTTGACCTAATCGTCGAGATAGTTTGGTCCCTGATATGATCAGGGGTTGGACTTAATCAATTCCTAATTTGATTAGGATTTTATTGAGCCTAATTAAGCCTAATTTAGTTGGGTTTAAATTAGTCTAATTAGGCCTAACTTATTTGGTTCAATTAGGTTGGTTTAATTGATGAAACCACCTTGACCCATTTTCCCTGCGCCACCTCACTTCCACTGTGCCCATTTGAATTCACGAGAAGGAAGTTCTCATGAATTTTTTCTCATGCAAAGCCCTCCTCACGCCCTACTTTAATACACCAAATGAGTGGATAAGGATGATTGGTTGGCCATTCAAATTCAAAACAAAGTTTGAATTTGAATGAGCAACCAATCTTAGCACCTTGACCTTATCCTCTTTTAACACCCCATTTATTACATGAGAAAATGTTTCTCATGAAATCACTCACGCATAAATTAAGCCATGCCCTCCTCTTCTCATGCCCTTAGTGGATAGGAATAAATTGATTTCCATTTGAATTCAAAATTTGATTTGAATTCAAATGTATAATTACTCATCTTTATCCTCTCACGTGGATAAGACGTTTGACATTGTTTTAAAAGGAGGAGAAGAGTGGGGCGTGTGCAAAAAAATTTTTGGTAGAAAATCTGGGCATGAGGAATCCTTGTGTGCAAGGTGAAGGTCAATATCCTTCTGAGAGAAAAAGAAAGAAAAGAAAGAAAAAATGTGCGTAGGGTTTCAGTGAGCTCTTCAGGGTTTCAGCCTGGAGTTCAGAAAGTGAGAAGGTGAGCTACGAGTGTCGTGAGCCCACCAAATTTTAGAAAGATCTTCAACATCCTCTCAAGCACGTCTGCTAATGATCTGGAGCATCCAAAGAATTAGCAGATAACGATCGAAGGAGTTCGATCAGCATCAACCATCGAAAGGGCTCTACAATGAGCTAGCACTCATGAGGAGTCGATCAGATCGGAAGCTTCGTGTGGATGATCCGCAGAGGCTAGACATACTGTGTGACTATATTGTGATGATCAGACTCTCCCGACGGTGATCAAATTACGGCGATCTACTACCCGTACAAAGGTATTGTGTTCTGAACACATTACAATAAAGTGTTTACTGTTCAAATTTAAATTTTAAATTTAAATATATGTATGCTATATATCATATTTAGATCCTAGTGTAGGGTAAATTTTTATTAATTAATTAGATTAATTAATAATTTCCACTATAAAATAATAATTTTGAAAAAAAATTAAAATTACCATTTTACCCCTACACTGATATTCTCCACACATTTATTGATTAATTTTTTTTTTCTAACATTGTACTGCTATTGAGTGTCTTAACCCTTTAAGCTTTCTGTTTGACCCACGTAGCGAGTTTTCAGTCAATGACTCTCAAACCAGATGGCTTTAGGGCACTAGATATAGAATACCCCTTGAACCTACTTGCTCGAATCAAATAGGCTACGAGTTAAAACTAGCTTTACAATAAAGCTTCTTTGCCTTTCATACCTTTTGATGTGAAACTCAATGCTTTCTTAGGCAAAGAGGTCCGGTTACTCAGCATGAAGTACTTGAAATTTTTTTTTTTTAATATATGAAGAAACGTATAGTTACCCTACACAAGTCCATAAGAAGTAAACTCTTCTTTGATGCTGGTAGAAAAATTTAGAAATACTCAAAAAAAACTATTTAAGTTCTAAAATTAACTCTTTATTGAGTTTTTTTAATACTTGATCCCTCGATATCTCACAACTCTCTAGTCTGTACATCAATTTTCTTTTAAAATATGCTTGGTTTAACTCAATTCTTAAATGTAATCTGATGCTTAAATGCTAAATACTAACTTACTTGAGGACTTTTGAAAATATATATATATATATATATTTAAAATATTTTAAATATTTTTTCTCCCAACTTAATCAATATTATCCTCAATGGAGTAGGAAAAATGAAAGGTGCATAAAAAGAGAAAGCAAAGGAGGGATGTCACCAGATCCAGAAGCTTTTTTCAAAATTGGTGCTTCCCCTATCTTAGCTAATATTGCCTTCAAATCCATACAAAGCAAGCCTTGATAAACCTGAACATAATGTAAAAGAAAGCAAAAGCAAAAACTAAAAATTGAGTTGCCTCTCAAAAAGTGCTAAGTTTAACGTCTTAAGCCAGACGCTAAAAGAGTGCCTATCCTATTCCTGTCCGAATCTTAACATGAGTCTGTAATCCTCTATATGATTCAGGCTCTTCCTCAAGGTATTTTCTATTTGGGACCATTATATGACTCATTCTCCTGATAACTAACAATTCTTCCTTTATAATTAGATATAGGTATAACTTAAGTACTAGTCGGGGTTTTAAGAGATCTAGATCTATGTACTCGATGTGCAGAGGAAGTATTTCTGGATCTCCTATTATTGCCTCTTCCTTTTTAAGTAGAGATTCAACCAGTGTCATGAGGGGTTCAACAATTAATTTTGGATTTAGTTGAGTGTAATGGTCACTAGTTGTGGATACCTCATTATTATCAACTTCGGATATCTCCTCCAATTCCTCAGACCTGAATGTTCTCAACTGATTGAACTAGTCTTTAAGTTCTAGACCATTCTGAGCTCTAGGGTCATCCTCTAGTTGGCTTGATAATTTACCCTCTTCTAGTTTACTAATCGCTATAGTTGATTGGCCCAATTGTTTAAATAATTGGTCAGTAGTTTGCATGAAATTATTGAGGGTATTTTTAATATTTGAGGTTGATTGCGCTAAGATATCTAGACTCTTTTCTAATGTGTTGACTCCTTCCTCAAGATCTAAACCTGGTTGATCATTCAGTGTTTGGTTGGACCATAGATAGGGTTGATAAAAATTATGGGCTCCTAATTTTGCATCTTGTGACCATATAAAATTGGGATGACCTTTAGACCCTGGGTTATAGATTGGTGCATAAGGTTCATTTATGTAGCTTTCATTGAATGCACTCTCCTGTATGAACTCAGTTTGGGTTGGGTTCATCAAATAAGGATACTCCTCCACAACATGATCTGGTGCATCACATCCAATACACATGGGTGCTAGCACTTGATTAAATTGGATATGTCTTTCGAATTCTAAGGCTTCAATTCTATTGATCAAAATTGCAATTCTAGTATCTTCAAATTCTCTTGAATAAATGTATGTATTTTTAATTTCAGTGGATGTAGGATGCATGTTAATCGTTTGAGAATCAATTATAAAATTATTAGTTGAGGATCTAATTCTAGACAGTTGGACAGAGCTAATCGAATAACACAGGTCCAACAGAGTTCTAGGTTGTCTATTGAAATCCATTTCTTCCTCAGTAACCTTATAGGCTTGTAGATTTTAGATTGTGTTTGGCAATTTTTATTTTATCCCAGTAGAATTTTTTTTTAATTTTTTTTTAATTTTAATATATGAGAGAAAAAGAGGAGAAGAAGAAGAGTTCTAGAGATGAGAGTTCTAAGGAGTCCTAAATCTAGAGATGTTAGAGAAGAGTATTTTAATTAGGGTTAAAGTTTGTAAGTTAGTAATCACATTATGCAATCAATCCTAGCTAAGGGTAACCCTAAATCTAGACAGCTCCTAACTGTCAAGATTATCTTTGAGCACTCCAGGCAAAGGACTAGCCACTCAACTGGCCAGATAAGTGTAAGGTCGGTGGGGGTCCCCCCGTTGCTTTCCTTAGACACCAACTAAGTTGGCCAGGTAAGCGAACGGAATCAATTAAATAACCACCTTCCTTCAGGACGTAGTCCTTGAATCACTTTCCTAGACACCAGTCAAATTGACTAACCCTAACCCAATCTTACTCTTAGGATCCCTTATCCTATTGAGCTCGAAAGCCCTTAGGGGCCAACGTCTAATTGATTTTAAATTAAGGTTTAGGTCAATGCAATATGCAGGATGGTGGTTTGTGGGCCAAGGAAGGGTGATGAAATCTCCACCTTATCTTGTTTAGGGTTTGTGCCCTTAAGATGTTTTATGGACTTATGTAATGCAAGAAGAAAAAGTGATCAGATTTGATAATTAGTTAAGAGTAATTTGATTTGTTTTATTTTTTAGGTTTTGTGATTAAGTATCTAATTCCTTGAGTAGATTATGTGGTGTCAATGTAATTTTTTTTTTTAAATAATTATACCTAGATCCCCGATAACGGTGCCAAAATTTGATTACTGTCGTAGGTGGTCAAGAATAAAAACCAACTCAAACTATATAAATAGGGTAAGTAGAGATAATTTCCACGGAGATCTAGGATGATTATCTTTTTTTTTTAAGAAGAAATAAAAAGAGAATTGATTGTAGAAGAATTAACAAGAAATATAATAGCAAAAAAAAATCAAAAGTATAAATTAAATTATGAAAGAAAATAATTCAGAGAAATAATCTAGAAATTCTGAATCCACCATGCAAAGAGATTTATTTTCTTCTTTTTTTTCTATATTATAATATTTAATTCTTGTAATTATGGTATTAGTATAGTTTATCTCTAAGGATACGAACTGTATCAGTAGATTACAACTCGTCTTGTTAGAGTATAAACTATCTAAATTCAATTACAAGATCTAAGATTCAATCTAACATACCATGATCTATCTCTTTAAAGTATGTACCGTATCCAGGGATCACGGCACGTCAATAGAGGGTATAGGCCATGTAGGCTGGATCAATATCTCAATAAAAAGATATGAAATAAAAGCATAATTTTATTGCATAAAAATTAAATACAAAAAGAAGAAAATAAAAATCCGTTTACAGACTTCATCATATTCTTGGATTGAAGGGATTTAGCCACGCATCAAGCTCTCTAGCTCCATAATCTCCTAATATTTGATCCCTAAAGCTCTTTGAATTTTTTTCTATTTTTTCCTTGCTTTTTCTCTGATTTTTTCTCCTTCCAAGCTTATTTCCGGACCCCCTATTTATAGATAATTTTTTCATATTTTTTTGATCATAAAAGAAGTCCTAAAATCCTTAGAAAACGTATTAATCTTCTAAAAATTTTTCTGGCCGTTGGATCAAGCTTGGACCACCCAGATCAGCTCAAAAATCAGAGTTATAATTCTTATCAGGGTCGGATCAAATGTCAGCCGTTCGATCTGGGTTCTGATGAAGTTCTGGCCGTCGGATCGCGCAAAAGAGTCCTTAACACAGTCAGGAGCGATAACAGCCGTTGGATCGCGTGATGGATTGCTTTTGGGCCGTCGGATCGCGCAAAAGAGTCCTATTCAAAGTCGGCAACGAGTCTGTACCGTCGGATCTGGGTCGGATTAAATCTCAGTCGTTGGATCGCACCCAGGATCTTTCTCTCGCTGTGAGCCACGCCTGTGGACCGCGTAACTATTCCTGTAAACTGTGCCCTAGCAATAGAGAATTTCATAAACAAATAGCAGAAATCAAACATGCTCACAAGTAAATGTAAAAAGAAATATGAATAGAACGAGAGAAAATAAAATATTAAATCTGTAAGAAAAATCCAAGAAGATGATAAGAATCCGGATCGTGGTAGTTAAGAAACTACTCTGATTAAGACTCTTAATCTTTTAACTAAACAGATCTATCGATAAAGAACTAAGTCTTTACCAATATCGGATTAAAAAAAATCAAAGATCAACTGTTAAGGAACGAAGGTCCTTGACAGTATATGATCTGTAGAATAAGAAATCACTACCTCTCAGCATGATAGATGAAAATTCTGGAGGAGACAGATCTTCTCTTGGCAGAATAGGCTTGTGTGGGTAGATGGTGGAGTCGAATCAGAGTCGCAGGAACATTGGATCTTAAGTAGGAGTAGGATAGAAAGTGGGCCTCACACCCTCCCCTTATGGGACGATTTTGGGTCTCACACCCTCTCCCTCTCGGAGCGATTAACACAAGTATTTGTGGAGTTTGTAAAATTATTCATTGTCCTCTTCATGAAAGATACAAGGATTTATATAAGACTCTAGGGGTCCTGTTTTTTTAGGAATCTCTTACCTTTTACAAGAAAGAAATCAGCCCTCCACAAAAAAGTAAAGCATTATATGTGATAAAATAATCTACCATGGAAAAGAAATCAGCCCTCAACAAAATAAGTAAGTAGCCAAGAAATCTTAAGAAATTCTAGGGAAGAAATGAAACTCCATGTGGGTGCTTGATGCTTGACACAACTTGGCATGAGCATGGCACACGCTGGCATGCATATTTCTTCTCTTGGCATGTGGAGAGTGGTGGCTCCAAAGATGACGTGGACAAATCCAAGTATGGCCCTATGGACCCAAAGCTAAATGCATTAAAAATTTATTGATTGAAAATAAATAACTGAAGTAGAATCAATCTAATGAGGCTTCTTCGATCCAAATCGAATTTAAATCATGTTGTCGATTTTTGATGGCTCTGGTGTCTACACCAGATGACTACATAAGTAGATTTTCCTATATGGTTTGCTAGATAGACTAGGGTTTTCCATTTTGTTTCCCCCTCCTATTATAAGAGAGTGGGTGTAGGGTTTGGCAGGTGAGTGGTTTCTTATACCATCTAGAGATCTCAAGTGAGGAAACTCTAGTGTTGCCTACAAAGAAAGATAGAAGATGGAAAAAAGAGATGTGGAGACTTCCGAGTAGTTTTTGGTGGTCCTATTAAGTGTGAGTTTTCATCCATCTTCCTCTGCAACTTCTATTATTCTCTCATGCCTTCTATGCAAGGATAAATCTACTTCCTATGCATATAATCTATGTTTTTCACGATAATTTATTGAAAAAGAGTGATATGATCTTTATCTTCCGCTACATCATGATGTTGGACTGTGTGGGTGTATTTCAAAGTGGTATCGGAGTTAGGTTTTGCTCCAGCCGAGGTCTAACTTTGACATTACATTTGTTAAATATACAGATTGATGCATGGTTTTTTTTTTTTTGACTATGCTTCATGTAAATTGCATGAGATGTGATCAGTTCTTTTTTTTCATTCCCATGGGACAAGGTAATAATTGAAACAGATGCTTGCATAATTGTTTTAGATTAGATTTGGTTTACAACATATTTCAATTTATCGTGTATAGTGCAGCACTGTATCATCCATCATGTGGTAGATCTGTGGCATAGATTGCATGGGATGAGAAAGCCATAAAATTTTATTTTATACCGTAGTTATGGTTCAAATCTGCATTAACTCAGAAACTTGAAGTTATTCCTCTGACGGGATGAGAGATGATTAATTGCTTTACCTGTGTTTGTACTAGGGATCCTATAGATCCAATTTATTAAATTTATTCTTGTATTCGCATGACCATATCTGCTGTAGACAGTTTCAGCTCTGGTTGCATACCTTTTCTTCTTCATGGGACGAGGAAGAAAGATCCATCATGCATGCCCATGGTGTCTTGTTGGAAATAGGACATATATAGATCCATCAATTTAATTTAGTCTAATTTTATCCCTTGATTGTGAGGTTTTTTCTTGATATATTGTACTTGTTACTAGACCTTATAGAGCAATGATGGAGTCCTTAATGTATCTTGGGATGAGATCATAGAGACCTGGATGTGTGAATGTTAATGTCCTACTTGAAGAACTCCAAGGCTTTTTATTGGGTCATAGAAATTTTAGGATCCAATTAGAAGTTTTGTTTCTTTTCTTTATAACCTCATATAGAGCTGGGTTACTCTATTTCTCCTTGGCCGAATCTTTATTAGAATCTTTGATTGGGCATCCATTTTTAGGGATGCAAATGGGTTGGATTGGATTAGGTCATGAGTGATCCAGACCCAACTTTGTTTTTTGATTGGATCTTAATATTGAATCCTAACCTAACCTAATAGAAGATCGGATCAGATGAGTTCATAGCCCAAATTTTTGATCCAATGGTTTACTTGGATCGGGTTGAGTCTACGTATAACCTGACCAAACCTAAAAATTTTTGATTTAGATCAGGTCCAAATTAAACATAGCCAACTATATTTTAGTTACTATTTTAGATCATGTCCAAATTAAACATAGCCAACTATATTTTAGTTACTAGATAGCCAACCGCTATTAACCACACAAAATGGACAATAAGCAATATTGTTCTCAAAACAAATTAAGATACAAAAATAATTTTAAATCTATCTTTACATTAAAGCTTTTAGTTATACAAGTCTTAATTCATAACTTAAAGGCTCAAACAGATTCAAATTCTAACTGTATTCAGGTTTAGAACTAGTCGGGTTGATTGGGTTATAAAGTAGGTTCAAAATTGATCTAGAAATCAAACAGATCGTATTGAGGCAGGTTGGATCCGAATTTAGTAAATCTAGATCCGACTTGATTTAGAAAATGGAATCGGTCTAATTTTAGAACTCGATCCAGTCCCATGAGTCTTTTAAAATAGGTTGGATCGGGTTTAAGTAGGTCAGATTGAGTCACGGATCAACCTAATCCATTTGTAGCCTTATCTACTTTTCTATCTCATTTGGCCAACCCCAAGATCTTATCCCTTATAATAAGACCTAGCTGACTAGAACTAGGTCTTCTCGTTTGCAAGAATTTTTGTTTTTTATTTTCTGCTGGCTAACCACTCTTTGTATTCCTATGTGACTAGGATTAGATCCCAATCTAAAGCTTTGAACCCACTTGGATTCTCATACTTATTTGGATCGGATCCTATCTTGTTTGGATCTGTTTCTTACTTGACCTAGCTGATCCCTCGTTTCCTAGATTTGTATTGACCACCTCTTTTGTGTATCCTAATCAGATTGGGACTTCTAATTTTATTGCACCCCAAGCACATGAACGATACCTTAAATACCCTGGTTTCAGATCTGGAAAAGGATAGCATCAAGTTAAAATTTCCTACTAATTGAGTGTTTTGCTTTAGAAAAGTCTCTAGTTAGATGTCTAGTTGGATTCGGACTCCGGTAAACCTATTTATCTTGAGATTAAACCTATGCACCATGATCCTATCAGGTTGGACCCTTTTGGGCAGCTAACCAAGCATGTATCTGAGCCAATTTGGTCGGGTGCAAGCATGTCTTCAAGGCAACCCTAACCAGCTAACTTGATGGCGTTGACATGGCCTTGATTTTGAGCTTAGTAAATAGCAGTTTGTGCAGCAAGTTTTAGCTACATGTTTTCTTCCAAACAGGAAATTTTTCTGATGTCGGTTACTACTTTTGGCACGGATCAAGTTGGTTCTGAATCAGAAAGGAAGGGATGTAATTTCAGTCAGGGATGTATTATTGTAGATTATAATTTTAAGGGATGGATATTATATTATTTGGGTATATGCTAAAAAATAGGATTGAAACCGAGTTGGATACAGATTGGATGTTAGTGTATCTATATTTATATTTATTTTTTTTTATGAATACAAATATGGATATGGACATTAGTCAGACGCAAAAAAATTCATATCCATATTTTTAAATGGATACAGATATAAATTAGATACTAAATGTATGAATATAAATATGAATATAAGTTGGATAACTAAACTTTATGATCATAGAGTCAAAGATATTATTAATTAGATGGTAAAAAAATTAATAACATATTAATGTTATTATATGTTTCTTTTAAAAGTTAATGAATGCTATATAAAATTAAATAAGGTTACAAATAGAATTGAATATTTGAATATGGATCGGATAGTTATTTATTCATATCCATATCTCTTTTATTTATGGTTTCGAATATGAATATTAATCAGATGTTCAAATTTCTCCCTATATCTGTATGGATTTAGATATAAAATAAATCCGAATGAATATTATTCGGTCCACTTTTATCCTACTAAAAAAATTGACGAACTGTGCTTTTCACTTTCATCATTGGATGGTGCTAAGTAGTTATAATTTGCATCATAGGATGATGGTTTCTTTTGGGTTGATGGAACTAATACTGGAATAATCAGAAAGAAGTATTATAATGTTTAGTAGGAGCTATCGATCTCATCTAGATCCTCTTTTCAATAATAGCAAAGTTTAATCAATTTTGGGATAAAATGGGTAGTATATGCTTGTTGCTGATGTGGTGGTAGAAAATGAGGTTAATGTATGTAACTGGTTTGTATGGTGTTTAGTTATTTAAATTTTAATTCCTAGACGTGATATGTTAGGTTGCTTTACAAGGCTGGTACAAAAGGATTGGACGAGTGCTTTACCTAATTAATTTTAAAAAAAATTATTTATAAAAATAATTTAATTTTTAATTTATTTAACAGATTGATGCAAAAAGGATAAAACGTCATTTTGAATGGCGTTTTATCATCGCCACATCACCCCCCATTTTTCACGTAGACGACGTCAAAAAAAAAAAATTAAAATCACTAAAATAAATACCATTTTTTAAAACGCCATTCCAAATGGTGTTTTTAAAAACGCCATTCCAAATGACGTTTTAAAAAATACGATTTGTTGTGACGATTTTAATTTTTTTTCAAAAAAAAATGATAAAAAATATAAAAAAATAAAAATTTTAAAATTATAAAAAAATAAAAATTATAATTTTAATAAAAATAAAAATTATTATTTCAAATTAGTATCCCCATTTCAAATTATCTTTTAAAAAAATATCTGAAAAAAATTATTGTAAAAAAAAATTAAAAATACCATAAAAAAGAATTGAAAATAAATAAAAATTATAATTCTAAATTTTAAGAAAATAAAAATTTTAATTATAATTCAAATAAAAATCATCATTTTAAATTACAATCTCCTTTTCAAATTAATTTTTTTAAAAAATATCATAAAAGAAGAAAAAATAAGAAAAAAATAAAAATTATAAATTTGAATGAATTTTAAAAAGAAATATAATTTTAATTCAAATAAAAAGATAATTTTAAATTATTTTGTCCATTTAAAATTAATTTTTTTAAAAAATATCTAAACAAGAAATCTTAAAAAATTAAAAAAATTAAAAATATCATAAAAAAAGAAAAAATGAGAAAAAAAACCTTGAACAAATTGGTATTTTTTCTTTCTCATTTTTTCTTTTTTTATGATATTTTTTATTTTTTAAATATTTTAAGATTTTTTTAGATATTTTTTAAAAAAAATTAATTTTAAATAGAAAAAATAATTTAAAATTATCTTTTTTATTTGAATTAAAATTAGAATTTTTACTTTTTAAAATTTATTCAAAATTATAATTTTTATTTTTTTCTCATTTTTTACTCATTCAAATAAAAATCTTAAAACCTGCGACAAATTGGTATTTTTTTTCTCATTTTTGTTATGATATTTTTTATTTTTTAAATTTTTTAAGATTTTTTAAAATATTTTTTTAAAAAAATTAATTTTAAATAGAGAAAATAATTTAAAATTATCTTTTTTATTTGAATTAAAATTAGAATTTTTATTTTTTAAAATTTATTCAAAATTATAATTTTTATTTTTTTCTCATTTTTTTTTCTTCTTTTATGATATTTTTTTAAAAGAATTAATTTGAAATGGAGATTGTAATTTGAAATGATGATTTTATTTGAATTAAAATTAAAATTTTTATTTTCTTAAAATTTAGAATTATAATTTCTATTTCTTTTCAATTCTTTTTTATGGTATTTTTAATTTTTTTTATAATAATTTTTTTCAGATATTTTTTTAAAAAATAATTTGAAATGAGGATACTAATTTGAAATGATAATTTTTATTTTTATCAAAATTATAATTTTTATTTTTTTATAAATTTAAGATTATAATTTTTATTTTTTTTCATTTTTTTTATTTTTTTTCTTTTTTGGAAGGAAAAATTAAAATCACCAAATACTATGTTATTTTTAAAAATGTCATTTGAAATGGCATTTTTAAAAATGCTATTTGATTTGATGATTTTAATTTTTTTTTAGCATCGTTTACGTGGAAAATAGAAAAAAAAGTGAGTGACGTGGCGATAATAAAACGTGATTCAAAATGATGTTTTATCTTTTTTATATCAATTCGATGAATAAATTAAAAATTAAATTATTTTTATAAATAATTTTTTTTTAAAATTAATTAGATAAAGCATTAGGGATTGGTCACTTCCTTCGTCCATGGACCAATCTGTTTTATGTAATCTTTCTAATACGTTCAAAGAGAGCGAACCTCTCTCCCAGGATGCCGTCTTTCAGGAGCTAAGCGTGCCATGCATCGAGTTCAGTGCTCTTCGAGGATGCCATTTGTTAGGAGATAGGCATGCCCTGCATCGAGTTGTGCCACGCTGATCCCAAGCAGCATGTCAGTCGAGAGGGAACTTGGTAAAGAAATTTGGCTCGAGGGCCTATATTTCCATAGGAGGGGAAGTCCTTGCTTAGCATCACATGTGTTGATGTAGGATGTTGCCATGACATGTGTTGATATAGGATGTTGCCATACTGTCAGGGCCTTTTAGCTTGCATTTTTGTTTGGCAATGGCCTCTGACACAATCTTGTACATATCTTGTAACTAGATGGCATGAACAATCGCCGCCACACCATTTTTTCTTGTTTTTGGTGGGTTTTGGGGTGTTTTCATCATGTCGGGGCTTCCGAAGGCGAGCCATGAAAATGCAATGCCGCTCGATCATTTGGAACCCTCGGGGTGGGATTTGGGTGGATGCCCTGCTTGTATAGTGTTGGGAGGATGGGCGAGAACAATCCAGTGGGCCGGTTTCCTTGCGGATTCTTGCGGTGTCCATTGTTTCCTCCCCTGCCTCCTGAGCCCCTAATTGTAGTCTGAGTAGTGGTTGTATAGGCTTGTATTCCTCTGATTTCATTAATGAAAATACTGTTCTTACAGTGCCATATCTGAGCATGTTGCCGTGCCTTTTTTTTGTATTTTTCTATGCATCTTGCTGGGTGCATTTTGGCTGGCTCCTTTGTGCAGGTGACATCGGGGTGCCGCACGGGTTTGCTCGTCCAAGAGGCGAAGTCCGTGACAAAGTGGTATCAGAGCAGGCACGATCGAAGGAACCTGCGCAACACAGATGGGATGCAAGAACAGTGGTGAGACAAATGGGATGATGCAAGAGGAGGAGGCAATGGTTGCCGCCTCAGCCCCTATGGAAGGACAAGCCGACATTGAGAAACCGTGAAGCCATCGAGAGCGGATCTCTACGGTGGAAACCCATTTGGCCCAGCTTGAGGAGGGCTTGGTGCCCTTGTTCTCCCTGAGAGATCTTCTGACTAGCTTGGAGTTGAATCAAGAGCAGCTCATCGAGACGATGGACAACCTTAGCGACAACACGCAGGAGTCTATCCAGCACCTGCGGGAGCAATTCAATGATCTAGCTGCTAGAGTCGCAGTCTTGACCCGAGCAGTCAGTACCATACCAACTCCAACTGCTGGTGATGGTGGGCAAGGCCGAATGTGAGCACCAGAGCCTCGAAGTTATGGTGGAGCTCATGATGCAAAGGAGTTAGAGAACTTCTTGTTCGACATCGAGTAGTACTTTTGAGTGGTGCGGCCTGACTCTGAAGACACCAAAATTATCTTGGCTACAATGTACTTAACCGGGGATGCCAAATTATGGTGGCGGACTTGGTATGAAGACATCCAAGCCGGGTGGTGTACCATTACCAGCTGGGAGGACTTGAAGAGGGAGATTAAGGCACAGTTTTTGCCAGAGAATGTGGAATTCATTGCCCGACGAAACTTAAGGCATCTCAAACAAACTGGGACTATTCGAGAGTATGTCAAGCAGTTCTCGGCATTGATGTTGGACATTCGAGACATGTCTGAAAAAGATAAGTTGTTTCACTTTTTGGAGGGCTTGAAACCATGGGCCCAGCAGGAGTTACAGAGGAGGGGTGTCACAGACTTGGCATCTACCTAGGCCGCAGCCGAGCGTCTAACAGATTACCTCCTCTCTGACCACCAGAGGAGGAAGCCCACTCCGAATACCTTTAAGAATCACAAGCTATCCAAGGGTAAGGCTGTGATCAATGAGAAGAAGAGAGACTTCAAGATGAAAGATCAGGAAATAGTAAGGGCCCCAAAATCGGGGTGTTTTCTATGTGGAGGGCCACACATGGTGAAGAACTGTCCCCAAAAACAAGCTCTAAATGCACTACAGGCTACTGTGCAGAAGAGTCCGACCAACCCTGATAAAAACAGCAGTGATGAGGAAGAGCAGGCTGAGGGCCCTCGCATGGGTGCCCTTAGGTTGCTGAATGCCATCAAAGGTCAAGTGGGGGAGCAGTCCAAGCCATTCAAGCAGCAACAACAGCAGAAGCCACACCACCAACAACAACTCAAGCCACAGCAGACTCACCAGCAATCCAACCGACGGATCAGTGAACTCATGTATGTGCAAGTGGAGCTCAACGGTCATGTGACTCGAGCGATGGTGGACACAGGGGCAACCCACAACTTCGTTGCCGATCGTGAAGCTACCCATCTTGGGTTGAAGCTGGAGAGGGACTCCAGTCGAATGAAGGCGGTGAACTCGGAAGCACGGCCCATTGCTGGGCTTGCAAGGGATGTGCCTATTCAGGTCGGAACTTGGAGTGGGAAGGCCAATTTCATGGCCGTACCCTTAGATGACTTTCAAGTTATCTTGGGTATGGATTTTCTTCAAGCTGCTAGGGTGGTGCCAATGCCCTTTCTAGATGCTTTATGCATGATGGGAGATGAGTCTCCCTGTGTTGTTCCTGTTGCTCGGCAAACTCAAGAAAGGATACATCAAATCTCTTCTCTTTAATTGAAGAGGGGAATAAAGAAGGGAGAACTAACATATGTGGCTGCCTTGAAGCTGAAAATGGAGCCAAAGGATATGGGTCCCTTTCCTCCTGGGGTCTTGAGAGTCCTACAGGAGTTTGAGGATGTGATGCCCCCCGAGTTGCCTAAGACTTTACCGCCCAGGTGGGCGGTGGACCATAAGATTGAATTAGAGCCTAGAGCAAAATGTCCAGCTCGTCCGCCCTATCGAATGGCCCCACCGGAGCTTGCAGAACTTTGAAATCAACTTGATGAGCTATTGAAAGGAGGGCTTATCCGTAGCTCAAAAGCTCCTTTTGGAGCCCCAGTTCTCTTCCAGAAGAAGCAAGATGGGAGTCTTCCATTGTGTGTCGATTATCAGACTTTAAACAAGGTGACTGTGAAGAACAAGTATCCAATCCCCTTAATTGCGGACTTGTTCGATCAGTTGGGTGAAGCTCGATATTTTTCCAAGTTGGATCTTCGATCTGGATACTGGCAAGTCCGGATTGCAGGAGGAGATGAAGGCAAGACCACTTGTGTGACAAGGTATGGAGCATTCGAGTTCCTGGTGATGCCCTTCGGATTAATGAATGCCCCAGCCACATTCTGCACATTGATGAACCAATTATTCCATGACTATCTCGACAAGTTCGTGGTGGTATACTTGGATGATATTGTCGTGTATAGTCGAATATTGGAGGAACATGTGGAACAGTTGCGGACTATTCTCGGGATCCTACGGGAGAACTCCCTTTATGTAAAGAAGGAGAAATGTTACTTTGCCCAGGAAGAAATTCTATTCTTGGGCCATCGTGTTGGGGGCGGTCTGATACGCATGGACCAGGAGAAGGTTCGTGCCATCCAAGAGTGGCAAGCCCCTACCAAGGTGACGGAGCTACGATCCTTTCTTGGGCTTGTCAACTACTATAGGCGGTTTATTGTGGGTTATTCCCGTCGTGCCGCATCCTTGACAGAGTTATTGCGGAAGGACCGATTGTGGAATTGGTCCTCAAGGTCTCAGCAAGCCTTTGAGGACTTGAAAGCGGTAGTGATGGAGGAGCCAGTGTTATGGCTACCAGATCATACACTGCCATTCGAAGTCCACACTGATGCTTCCGATTATGCTATTGGAGGGGTCCTAATTCAAGAGGGCCATCCGGTGGCTTTTGAAAGTCGGAAGTTAAATGACATCGAGAGATGATACACTATCCACGAGAAGGAGATGACAGTGGTGGTCCACTATCTAAGAGTGTGGAGGCATTATCTCCTTGGGTCACGATTTGTTGTTCGGACAGACAATGTGGCCCTTAGCTACTTCCAAACACAGAAGAAGCTATCTCCCAAACAAGCCCGTTGGCAAGATTTTCTGGCAGAGTTTGACATGGTCTTGGAATATAGGCCAGGGCGCATGAATCAAGTGGTTGATGCTTTAAGTCGTAAGGCTGAGCTCGCGGCTCTGATGGTGGATGAGCAAAGTCAAATCAGCCAAGTCCAAGCAACCCTTCTACCAAAGATTCGAGAGGGGCTACTGAAGGACCCTGCAACTGTGATCCTGAAGCAGCTCATCGAAGAAGGGAAGACACGGTGATTCTGGATCAAGGATGGACTCATCTTCACAAAAGGATGTCGGGTGCATGTTCCTCAAGTGGGCAACCTTAAAAGAGAACTCTTGCAAGAATGTCATGACACTCTTTGGGCAGGCCACCCAGGAATGCACCGAACACTTGCCCTCTTGGAGCAGGCATACTACTGGCCAAAAATAGGGGAGGATGTGGTAGAATATGTTCAGACATGTCTCATTTGCCAGCAGGATAAGGTAGAGCGGTGCAAACCTGGTGGCCTCCTTGAACCCCTACCTATACCTGAACGACCTTGGGAGAGCATCTCAATGGATTTCATCTCGAGTTTGCCAAGAGTAGGGGATTTTGGATCGATCCTTGTGGTGGTAGATCGGTTATCCAAATATGGCATCTTTATTCCTGCACCCCTACATTGCTCTGCAGAGGAGGCGGCTCGACTTTTCTTGAAGCATGTGGTGAAGTATTGGGACATCCCTCAGAACATAATCAGTGATAGAGATTCCAGGTTCTTGGGATGATTTTGGACCGGGCTCTTCAAACTCCTTGGTTCCAAACTATACTTTTCCACTAGCCTTCACCCTCAGACTGATGGCCAGACTAAAAGAATAAATGCTCTTCTTGAGCAATACTTGCGGCACTTTGTGAGTGCCAACCAAAAAGATTGGGTGAAGTTGCTCAATATAGCCCAATTCTCTTACAACTTGCAACGGAGCTCTGCATCGGGCAAGAGCCCCTTCGAAATCATCACTGGTCAGCAACCCTCCACTCCGCATACAGTGGTTGTGGGGTATACAGGAAATAGCCCGTCTGCATATCATTTGGCCAAGGAGTGGCATCGCAATACAGAGATTGCACGGGCATACCTTGAGAAGGCTGCTAAGAAGATGAAGAAGTGGGCTGATAGTGGAAGGAGACCTTTGGACTTCAAGCAAGGTGACATGGTGCTGGTCAAGCTCCAACCAGCTCAACTTCGGTTCTTTCGCAAAGTGCATAAAGGACTGGTTCGCAAGTATGAAGGCCCATTCCCTATCATTAGAAGGGTAGGAAATGTATCCTACCAGCTGCAACTTCCCGTATGGTTCAAGGTGCATCCTGTATTCTATGGAAGTTGCCTTAAGCCGTACCATACCGACCAGGTGGATCCCACGAGGAACATGTCAAGCCATCCAACCCCTACTTCTACCTCCTTGGAGAGACGGGTCGACATCATTCTGGCAGATAGAGTTCAAGTTTTACCCAGTGGTGCGGAAGAAATCTAATACTTGGTGAAGTGGAGAGGACTTCCTGAGTCAGAAGCCAGCTGGGAACCGGAGGATTCGCTACGGCACGAGGAGGATCGGGTCGAAGCATACAGAAGGAGCACATCGATGAGGACGTCGATCTGATCAAGTGGGGGAGTCTGTCAGGGCCTTTTTCCTTGCATTTTTGTTTGACAATGGCCTCTGACACAATCTTGTAACTAGATGGCATGAACAATCGCCGCCACACCATTTTTCCTTATTTTGGGTGGGTTTTGGGGTGTTTTCATCATGTCGGGGCTTCCGAAGGCGAGCCATGAAAATGCAATGCTGCTCGATCATTTGGAACCCCCGGGGTGGGATTTGGGTGGATGCCCTGCTTGTATAGTGTTGGGAGGGTGGGCGAGAACAATCCAATGGGCCGGTTTCCTTGCGGATTCTTGCGGTGTCCATTGTTGCCTCCCCTGCCTCCTGAGCCCCTAATTGTAGTCTGAGTAGTGGTTGTATAGGCTTGTATTCCTCTGATTTCATTAATGAAAATACTGTTCTTACAGTACCATATCTGAGCATGTTGCCGTGCCTTTTTTTTGTATTTTTTTGTGCATCTTGCTGGGTGCATTTTGGTGGCTCCTTTGTGCAGGTGACATCGGGGTGCCGCACGGGTTTACTCGTCCAAGAGGTGAAGTCCGTGACAATGCGGCACTCTTATGCTTTTTAATGAGATGCTATTGAACGGTCAAGCTAGAAAACATCAAAATAAAAGGGAATATAAAATGAGCCATGCATGCTGCCACATGAGGGCATCGACGTATTGTTGCCAGTAGATGGCAGCCATCATCAATCAGTACATCAAAATATTTATGGAACACTCAACCAAAAGAATATTAAAAAAATTTAAAAAATGAGGCACTACATATTAGTAAGAGAAAAAAATAATACTGATCAGTGTTTCTTACCATCGAATTTAAGACAACTTTTAAAAAATTAAAAGCTAAACTTACTACATTTCGTGCTCCTTTAGCTTTACTTTACCGCACTGAAACAAAATGAAAATTGAGGTACCATGATGGAGGAGATTGTTGGAGATGACGGGAATGGACAAGTAGTGGGCATGTGCCGATGGGTGGAAAGGAGGCCTGACAACCCATTCCATTTCAGTATGGCTGAGCTATATATAAAACTTAGCTTCATTTTGATCTCCGATCAGGGTGAGTTTTTGTAGTGGTTTATTTATCCCATCCCTATTTTGGCACCTATCAGAGGAACTAATGAGAAGCTGCTGCAAGGATATTGTAGTCTTTCCTTTCCTTTCCCGTTCCACATCAACAGGGGATTTGCTTAAATGTTGCCGGTAGGTTTCCATTCCCTATTATTTTTTTTAGCTCATCAGAACCAATAATGCATCATTTGAAAAAGGATAGAAGAGGTTGGGAGAGAATGAGGTGCAGATTGTGTGGTTGGGGTGTTGCTGTTGATGTTGATGGGATGGCAGCCATGACTTCCCATTGTATCGTGAAATGGAGTGTAGAGAGAGAGTCGAATACGTTGGGGGAGCAAAAAGCAAAGAAAAAAAAATCGGACTAAAAAGAAGGGAGAGAGGAAAGAATGGATCCTGATATGGGCCAGGAAACAAAAAGAAATGGAATAGAACTCATGTTGTTTGCAAAAAAAAAAAATAAATAAATAAAGGTTAAACACATGCGATAGTTGCATCTGTATGGACCAGGGAAAGTAAACATGGATTGGGCCTTAGTCCAAAGCTTCTGTTAAACAAAGAAAAAGGTTTAGGGCCAGAGGCTCAGAATCATGGTTGGAGCTTGGATTGAGACTTGGGCTCGGCTTAGGCTCAATGAATAGTGTGAAGATGTGTCAGGGATAGGTGGGCATAGGTCGGATGTAGGTGAGCATGGGAAGGAAAAAAAAATGATAAAATAGGCTTTAGTTGGATTTGTATGCACTGACGCAAGATAAACATAGATCGAGCCTCGATCCAGAGATCCAATTTAAAAAAAATGAAGTTTAGGGCCGAGCTTGGGTGGGTATTGGGCTGAGGCTTGGACTGAGGCCCAAGATCAGGCTAGAGATAGGTGAGCTTGGACCATCTAGATAAGTATGGGCCATGTCTCGATCCAAGCCTAGGTCTTATTTATTATTGTGGGCTCTGGGTTGGACTAGTGGCCTGATTGTGGAGGACGTGGTAGCGTGCATTTGAGGGGAAGAAAGAGAGAAGAGAAAGATGGCCATTGCCAAAGAGAAGGTCCGGTGATTGTCCGATTAGGGAAGTGGGATGGTCATGCTCAGATAACATTTATAGAAAGTTGGAGAGAAAAAAAATAAGAAAAGAATTTACCTGAGAGATAGTCGATGGATGTGGTAGGTGGTGGTCGTGCTTGGATGGAGTCACTAATATGTTGGGATGTTCCGCTTCTAAGGTTGAGCACATCCATAGAACTTGCGGAACATGGCATGGTGATGGCATGTTGGGAAATAGCCATCGAAGAAGAAATTGGAGGAAATTGGAGTAAATCTTGGTGGGGTTGAAGAACCCTAGAGGGAGAATAGAGATGAAGAAAAGGGTGAGATTAAGGTTGATCTCTTCAGATACATGAAGTTAGAGAAAGCCATTGAAGGTTATATCACTGAATCTTGATTGAAGATGATGAATGGAGAAGAGAGATTGGACTTCCTTATAAGAGAGAGGAGAAGAAGAGATGGAAGAAGGAGATGGATGTTGGCAGTGTTAGATTTAGGTATTTTGCATGCAGATTTCAAAATAATTTTGAAAAATAAGTAGCAAAAGATTAGATTAAATCAGATTTAATCCTATGCATCCATAGATCTAAATCAAATACCTATGGATCTAATCCATATGATGATAAATAAGATTAAGAGCATCTGATTTCAGAGAATAAAATAATTTTATGATCAAATTACATATCTGAATCACTGAACTCCTTCAGATCCGGATCTGAGAATATCTCAGGTTCTGGTGTAGCCGCACACGTGTCCGACCTCTACGGATATCCATACAAGATCTGATCTGATCGAAGGCTCTTTGATCTTCTCAAAATGCTAGTTCTCTTACAGAGATTGCTTCCTTGATGGTTGATTAGAATCTTCTTCAATCTCTAAGACTCTCTCAAAGAAAAAAAAAAGACTAGGAGGAAGAAGATGAGGAAGAAGAAATTATGAGAACACTTTCTCTTTTTCCTTTTCTCTTTTCTCTAAAGTACCCCACACCCAAGAGAAGACCCATGCCCAAGCTCATGCCCTAAGGATATTTTTAGATTATTTTCCACATCCCAAAGTCCCTCTTTTTATAAGTGGCATCCTAGAGTTGTACAGGGTTTAAGTTTTAACAATCTATGCACCGATCTAATCGAATCAATCACAGTCTCCATGATGATCTATTGATCAAGATCAATTTAAAAATTAATTATACATATTTTAAATCTAAACTCTTTAGAATATATATCTTTAAATTATTAATTATTTGGATAATTTTCAGATACATAGCACAAGAATAGATAAAATTTGCCTTCTTTATTGATAAATCAATTGTTTAAGTATAAAAATATATCCTAGAATTATTACAATATGTCTGTCATATTCACTTTTAGGGTATACATCTAACAATCTCCCACTTGATCTAAATCCAATTGGCCACTAGCTTTAGTCCCATCTCCTCAAAGTGAACTTCAGTCTTCGGTTGGCTCAACTGTTTTATCAGTGGGTCTATCACATTATCTGCGAGTCTACTCTTTGTATCTCTATATATTTTTTTTCAAGGAGTCATGTATTATATGATACTGCTGCTCGATGTGTTTGAACTTTTGATAACATCTGGACTCCTTAACAAGTGCTATGGTGCTGTTGTTGTCGCAGTTAATATGATGGCATCTAATATTATTACTCCAAGTTCCACAATGAACTTCTTGTGCCGGAAGACTTTTTTTGCAGCATCAGAGACAGTGACATACTCAGCTTCTATCGTTGAATCCGTAATGATAGGTTGTTTGAAACTCTTCCAGTTGGTGGCACCACCATTGCATACGAACACACTCCCTGATGTAGACTTTCTATCATCAGGATCAGACATAAAGTCTGAATCAATGTATCCTTCAACCTATAACTCCGATCCTACTCCAAAAATCAAGAAATAAATCTTTAGTTCTTCTCAAGTATTTAAGGATGTTCTTCACAGCTAACCAGTGTTCTTCTCCTGGATTCGACTGATACTTGCTTGTGATACTCACCGTAAGGGCAATATTAGGTCGAGTAAATAGCATGACGTACATGAGGCTCCCTATAGCTGAAGCATAAGGGATCCTACTCATGCGCTCAATCTTCTCAAGTGTGCTTGGCCACATCTTCTTGGAGAGAGTAATGCCATATCTTAGGGGTAGGAGTTCTCTTTTAGAGTTCTCCATACTGAACCTCTTCAGCAGTTTCTCAATGTATATTTTCTGTGACAGATCAAGCTGTGGGAATTTCAGTGCAAAGGTAAAATGATAATTTTAAAACTTTTTCAAAATTATAATTTTATAATAAAAATTATTAATTAATATAATTAATTAATATGTATTAACCCTACACAAGGATCTAAATATGATATATATAGCATACATTTAAATTTAAAATTTAAACTTCTATAGTAAATATTTTACTATTATGTGTTCAGAACACATTACCTTCGTGCAGGTAGTCGATCGCTGCAGTCTGATCACCGTCGAAAAGGTTTGATCATTGTAATATAGTCACATAGTATGTCTGGCTTCTGTGGATCATCCACACGAAGCTCCTGATCTGATTGGCTCCTCACGAATGCTAGTTCGTTGTAGAACCTTTCGATGGCTGATGCTGATCGAACTCCTTCGATCGGTGTCTGCTGATTCTTCGGATGCTCTGGATCATCAGCAGAGATAGTAGAGAGGTTGATGAAGCTCTCTCTGAAGTTTGGTGGGCTCATGATACTCGTAGCTCACCTTCTCACTTCCCGAACCCTAGGCAGAAACCCTAGGGTACTCTCAGAAAATTTTGCACCCACTTTCTTTCTTTTCTTTTCTCTCGGAAGTTTTTTTGAACTTTGATCTCATGCACAAGGCCTTCTCATGCCACTCTTTCTTTCTCAGATAAGATCTGCGCACACCCCACCTTCTCATCTTTTTAAAAATAGTGCAAGATGCATCTTTTCAGCATTTTCACTGCGTGAGAGGATAAAGCTAGGTGATTGCTCACTTGAATTCAAATCGAATTTGAATTCAAATACCAACCAACCTATCTTTATCCACTCTACATGTGAGAAGATAAGGGGTGTGGTTTCTTTGTACGTGGAGAGTCTACACGAGAAACTTTTTCTCGTGTAGAGAATGGGGCGCATAAAAGGATAAGGTGGCACATGGATTAGTTGTCCATTCAAATTCAAACTTCATTTGAATTTGAATGGCCAACCAACCATCTTTATCCACCCAAATGATGCACAAAGGAGGGGCGTGGGAAGGCTTCTGCATGAGAGAAAATTCATGAGAACTTGTTTCTCATGAATTCAAATAGGCAAAGGTGAGTGAGGTGCTGCAGGGAGATAAGTCAAAGGTGGTTTCAAACCTAATTGAACCAATCTTATTAAAATAGATTAGGCACAATGAGACTAAGTTAAACCTAACATAATTAGACTTAATTAGGCTCAATAAAATCTTAATCAAATCAAAAATTGACTAAGCCAAATCCCTGATCAAATCAGGGACCAAACCACCTCGGTAATTAGGTCAACTCTTAACCTAATCGGGTCAAACCCAATTGAATCCAATTCAATTGGACTTGATCTAAAAATAATTACTCAATCAAATTGAGTTAATTAGTGATTAGATCACTAATTAAACCTCTCATAAATATTGAGTCCAAATTTGATGGGCTATCGGGCATCAAAGTCCATCGATATGAAACCTTGATCGAAGAGTTCCAAACCAGTGGGACTCTTGATCCCGGTACCCAAAATGTATGAAACTCATGATCAAAAAATCCTGATTCTCGATCACAGAGTCTCAAACATGTAGGACTCAGAGTCCCCAAGCATTAGGACTCTTGGTCGAAGAGTCCCAGTCCAATGGGACTCTTGGTCGAAGAGTCCCAGTCCAGTCACCAACCATCAGATCAGATAGGAACATCTAATGTGTGTGACCTCATAGGTTCGAACCTAAGCCGATAGCACAGGAATCAATTTCTGTACTAATCGAAGTGACCATCTAGCAATGGTACCCGACGTTTGGATAGGTCGAATAGTCATAATCGCAACATTCAGAACCTATGCGAATATGGTTACTGTATAATTCATCTCTTTTGATCCCTGTGTAGAGGATGACTCAGGATTAAACTGTCAACCCTGATCAGATCATCCGAATCGTGCTCAACTCAAATAGTCCTGTGACTCCTCACAAGGACTACCCTAACCAAGGTTTTGCTAAATTGAAGCACGACTGTACACAGCTCCTGAACTGGAGTGGTCAATCCCATCTTGACACACGCACCGACAAGTCAAGTACTTGACTACACCCAGCAGCCTTCCATCACTGAATTAGAAATTCAGGTAGTCCAGTGCCTAAGTACAGTGAGTTGCTTGCAAGTCACCATGACGGTCTCAGGTCGGAGGGACAGTTATACCCATATCCCATCAGAGCAAATCTTGACAGCAGAAAAAGCTCTAGAGTCAGTCACGTTCAGTGTAGATGTACCCTTACATCTCACCTGTATGCCATACTAGTGTCTCCACACTCCTTGGTTAAGAGGACAACCAACCCGTATGGCACACAATGACCTATGCTTGATAAACGTTGTCATCCTTGGTAACAACGTATCATTTGGTCATGAACAGGTTTAAAGACTAAACGATAAATCCTCCTTTGTCGAGTCTAAATAGTCTTAAGGACTTCACCACAACACAGGAGTTCATTAGAAGATGAAATAATTTGTGATGAAAAAAATATCAAAATAACTTTTATTTATTTATAATTCATATACTAATATAGGAAAGAGCACAACCATCAACAGGCTGACGATTGGCTTTGGGACACTATTCTCAATAATCTCCTACTTGGCCTAAAACCAATTGGTGCAGTATCTAATACCCATCTTCGACTTGAAGTCGTCAAACTCCTTCACCGTAATGGTTTTAATGAATGGGTCGGCTAGGTTCTTCTTTCCGTCGATCTTCTGAAGGTCGATGTCACCTCGATCCATGATTTCTCAGATGAGATGATAGCGACATAGAATATGCTTCATCCACTGGTGTGCCTTCGGTTCCTTCGCCTGAGCAATGGCTCCAGAGCTGTCACAATAGAGCAGAACTGGACCAACAAGGGAGGGTGCTACTCCGAGCTCAGTAATGAATTTTTTCAGCCACACTGCTTCTTTGGCAGCATCTGATGCAGCGACATACTCTGCCTTGTAAACTGAATCAGTCATAGTGTGCTTGATAAACACTTAATTTAAGTCATTTAAAGCAAAAAATTATATTTAATTTATTTTATTTCTTAAAAATTTGATGCTTCTTTTTATGTTTTACAGGAAAGATGATCGTCGATACAAAGAGTCTGATTTACAGATCAAAAAGACTCAAGTTTGAAAATAATTAGACTTAAAATAAAATTTAAATAAAAGAAAGATGCATACGGTATTATAGAAAATGAAGATACTATGCAAGAAATCCAAAAAAGATATAAGCGTCATTGTAAAGAAACAAAAGTTTCTTTTTGGAATAAAAAAAAGAAGAAGGGAGTGTTCACTATGGTTCACGTGGCATGGACGCGGGTGCGGACGCGAGGCGGGCGCGAGGCAGGTGCGGCATGGCAGGCAAGTGGGAGCGCGGGGTTCGTGGGGACAGACGAACAGATGGAAGGAAAAAAATATATATTTAGAAATACTTCAAGAGAAAAAATTTATATTTTCTTTATCTGCTTGTGATCTTTCCATCTCATCCATTCATTTTTTAGTCCTTAGTATTTTCTTTAGTCCCACATCGAAAAATCATGTAAAACTCCTCCCTTCTAACACCTATAAAAGGCTATTGTACTCCCATTGGAGGGGGAGCCCAGAAATTCTTCTAGAGCCTTGCATAGAGGAATAGAAAGAGACTACTTCATGAGCAGCTAGACTAGCAGTCTCGGGAGTGGAGAAAAAATTTTGTAATGATACAGAGATGGTTTATTGTTCTAAACTTTCTTGTATTTCTTTATATGCAATAAAGATTATGCTTTTTATTTAAATCATCATGAGTTCTTTATTTGCTCTCTTTCATATGCTTTTATTTATGCTTTCCTGTTAGATTAATATTAGGAACAACTTTTTCTTTTCGGAGATGCACCGTGATCTACGGGTACGGAACGTGTCGAGAAAAGAAGAGTTGTTTATCTAGTACCTTTCGGAGACATGCCGTGATCTACGGATACGGAGTGTGCCGAAGAAAGATAGGTATTTTTTTTAAGATTAATCATATCTATTTAATTAAAAAAGAGATACAACTCTGCTAGTGCAAATTAATTCAAAACTTTCGAGCTCTTTATTTTCTAATTACATCAATTTTAAGATAATTTATTTTCTAATTCAAAACAACACTTCTTTCTTTTATTTTGTAATCTCAACTTAGCCCAAGGTCCCTGAGGATACGATTTTGACTCATCCTACCTACGTAGTGAGTAGAGTTATTTTTGGTGCTATCAACGACTACGCATCAAATTTTGGCACCATTGCCGAGGACCTTGGCACGGTTGAATTAAAAAAAAAAACCATTGACATTTCATAACACTTAACTAAAATAGCATAATCCCAAATATAAAAATTTCTAACTTGATTGGACACCTTGTTTCTTTACATCTCATCTCCATAATTAACTTTAAGGATAATAACCCATTAATCAGATAAGATGGAGATTTGATCACCCTTCTTTGGCCCAAAAATCATAACCTTCATTCTGCATTAAACAAAGCCTTAATTTTAAAAGCAACTAGATGTCAGCCCTAGGAATTTCAAGCTCAATAGGATAAGAAAGCTCTAGAGTTGAACCGAGTGTGGATTGGTTAATTGCTCGGTGTCTAAGGCAAGTGGTTAAAGAAAGTGGTTTTCAATTGATTCCGTTGACTGATCTGGCCAACTCAGTTGGTGTCTAAGAAAAGCAACGAGCAAGGAACCTCCCACATCTTACGCTTACCTGGCCGAGTTAGTTAGTCAGTCTTGAGCTTGGAGCGCTCAAAGGCGGTCTTGAAAGTTAGGAGCTGTCTAGATCTAAGTTAACCTTAGGATAGAGAGTCCATACTTATTTAAGTTGATTGCAATTAACATCTAAATATTTAATTTCTCCCTTTTCATAGATTTAAGATTCTTAGGTTCTTCTCTTTAGATTTTCTTCACTCTTTTCTCACTTTATTATAAAAATATATATATATATATTATAAATACTAAAATTTTTTGTGTTTGCTCTAAAGTATAATTGTAAGGTGTATGCTTGACCGTAGATCGTTATGACCAGAAATCCAACCTCTTGATCTAAAAATAGATAGAACCTTTAGAGCCAACAGACGTAAAAATATGGACCGAAATCAGGAGAATGATCCACCCAGGCAATTGAAAGAGTACTTTACTCCTTTCACATATACCTACTCTCCTTGTATTCAAGTGCTCCCTGTGGAGGCCACTCAATATGAAATTAAGTCTAGTATAATCCAAATATTACCTTCATTTTATGGACTTCGTAATGAGGACCCTTATAAACATCTTGAAGAATTTCTTGAGATATGCTCAACTGTCAAAATTCACAACTTCTCCGATGATGCTCTTAGGTTAAAATTATTCCCTTTCTCACTTAAGGACAAAGCCAAATACTGGCTACATACTTTGGATTCCATGACTATATCAACCTGAGACTAGCTGCAAGGAGAGTTTCTTAAGAAATATTTTTCCATAGGAAAAACTAATCAAATAAGGAAAGCCATAACTAGTTTTTCCCAATTAGATGGAGAAATATTTCATGAAACATGGGAGAGATTAAAGGACCTTATTAGAAAATATCCCCACCATACTGTACCCAAGTGGCAGTTAATCCAATATTTTTATGATGGGCTATCTGAAAGACATCGATAAATGATCGATGCATCATGTGGTGGGACATTCATGCTGAAAAGTGAGGATGAGGCATGGCAACTGTTTGAAATTTTAAGTAAAAATTTATTACATCATATGTCTGCCTCTATTAGAGATAAACCCATGTTAAACCCAAAGAGAGGTGAAATATATGAAGTAGAAAATACCATAGATATCCATCATAAGGTAGATGAATTGTCCCAAAAGTTAGATTGATTATTAAGTATAGGACAGTCACCTTCTCCATCCTGTCAGATACAAGATATATGTGCATTATGTTCGAGCCCTACTCATTGTGTGAATGATTGTCCGGTTGCACCACAGTTTTCTGAACATGTACAAGAACAAGTCCATCAAGCCCAAACTACTCATAGACCAAGGAACAATCCCTATTCTAGTACATACAATCCGGGATGGAGAAACCATCCGAATTTCTCATGGAAATCACAACCAGTGGTTCCTCCGATGCAACAAAGATCAGGTTACCCGGATGTAACTTTTAGGCATCCATTCCAGCCACAATACCAGAACCCTCCTCAACCCACTCCGAGTACTCATAGCTCGGCTTTCGAAGAAAAGGTACTGCAAGCACTTAAAGGACTCAAAATGAATATCCAACTCCTTCACTCCCATACGCAATCAATAGCAAAGCTAGAGACCCAGATAGGTCAGCTAGCAACAGCTTTCAGTAGGAGGGAAGAAGGCAAATTACCTAGTCAGCCTATTAATAACCCAAAAGGTCAGTACTAGCTGAAAGCTCCATTGGTCTTGAAACTTTTTTCGAACATGCCAAATCGATCATGACCCTTAGAAGCGGAAAAATCTTAAATCAACCTAAAGTAATCCAATAATAAGAGCAACCAATTTCAGCTACAAGAGAAAAGAAGAAATCTGAAGAGAGGAAAGAACCTGTTAACCCAGCACCTGCACCTAAAGCTCCATTTTCCAGTGCTTTAGAATCCTCTCTGCCTCTTGATGAGAAGGGTATAAAAATGAATGAAATGTTGGAACTATTTAAACAGGTCCAGATAAACTTACCTCTTCTCGATGCCATTAAGCAAGTTTCGACCTATGCCAAATTTCTAAAGGACCTGTGTACACAGAAATGAAAATCAAAGGCATAAATACCAAGAAAAGTCCACCTAACTGAGCAGGCCAGCTCAGTTTTCTAGCAAATTACCCCACCCAAACTGAAAGATCCAGGTACCCCAATTATTTCTTGTGTCATAGGAAACCTCATGATTAAAAAGGCATTATTAGATTTAGGTGCAAGTGTCAACCTTCTCCCGAGCTCTGTATATGACCTATTTGGATTTGGAGAGTTAAAACCCACGACAATAACCTTACAACTAGCAGACCGATCTATTAAGGTACCCCATGGAATGCTGGAAGACGTATTGGTGAAAGTAGATGAATTTTACTTTTCTGTTGACTTTCTTGTGCTGGTTATGGAATCTGGTAGCAACCCCAACCAAATACCAATCATCCTAGGTAGACCCTTCTTAACAACCACTAATGCTTGTATAAATTATAGGACCGGAGTTATGGATGTAACTTTCAAAAATAAGAAGCTAAGGTTGAATATTTTCAATGCATTTTTGGGACCACCTGTGTACGACCATAATGAGATCAACTTGTTAGAAGAAGTTATAGAAGATAAAGCTCCTGCCTTGCTCAACTCAGATCCTTTACAGGCATGCCTAATACATTTTGGAATGGATAATTTTGATATTGATGGATATACTGAAGAAATACATGCTTTGTTAGAACCTCTCAATCAAGCCCTTTGGACTATAAAGTACGAGCAATTACCAATTCAATCAAGCCCTTTGGTACCATCCTTAGAAGCACCACCTACTCTAGAGCTAAAGCCTCTTCCTGCCATGCTGAAATATTCATTTCTTGGATCCAATGATACCCTTCCAGTGATCATTGCGTTTGACCTAACCAACGACCAGGAAGACAAACTTGTCGGGGTACTCAAAAAGCATAAAGAGGCTATAAGGTGGTCAATTGTCGATTTGAAGGGTATAGATCCTTCTGTTTGCATGCATCATATTCACTGCGAGGTTGAGACAAAACCACATAGGGACATGCAACGAAGATTGAATCCGAATATATGGGAAGTCGTGAAAAAGGAAGTAGTGAAATGGCTAGATGCTGGAATTATCTACCCAATTTCAGATAGCCAGTGGGTTAGTCCAACCCAAGTAGTACCTAAGAAGTCAGGTATTACCGTAATAGAGAATGATGAGGGTGAATTAATTCCTACTCGTGCAACAACTAGTTGGTGAGTATGTGTGGATTACCGAAAGCTGAATGCCGTTACTAGGAAAGATCATTTTCTTTTGCCTTTTATTGACCAAATTTTAGAATGGCTAACAGGACAAAGTTTCTTCTATTTTCTAGATGGATATTCAGGATATAACCAGATCCTAATATTTTCTGCTGATCAAGAAAAGACTACCTTCACATGCCCTTATGGAACATTTGCATTTAGACATATGCCATTCGGTCTCTGCAATGCACCAGCCACTTTTCAACGGTGCATTTTGGCCATCTTTTCTGATATGATTGATAAATTTCTAGAAGTCTTCATGGATGATTTTTTAGTATTTGGCTCTACCTTTGATGATTATCTTCAGAACCTAACCAAAGTTCTTCAATGATGTATAGAGACAAATTTGGTCCTAAGTTGGGAGAAGAGCCATTTCATGGTGCAGAAAGAAATTGTATTAGGATATATTATTTCTGAAAGAGGGATCGAGGTAGATAAAGCTAAAGTTGAGGTCATTTCAAAACTACCACCTCCTACTTCGGTCCGACAAATACGATCCTTCTTAGGTCATGCCGGATTTTATAGACGCTTCATCAAAGACTTTAGTAAGATTTTAAGACCCTTGTGCAATCTATTGGCCAAGGACACACCATTTGTCTTTGACGAAGACTGTTTGAAAGCATTCAACACATTACGAACAGCCCTGACAATAGCACCCATAATAAAACCTCCTGACTGGTCCATTCCATTTGAGATTATGTGTGATACCTCTGACTTTGCAATAGGTGCCGTCTTAGGCCAAAAAATCAATAAGGAGCCACATGTGATCTATTATGCTAGCAAGACTATTTTTGATGCCCAATTAAACTACACCACAACAGAAAAAGAGCTACTAGCAGTAGTGTTCACCCTTGAAAAATTTTGCTCATATCTATTAGGGTCTAAGGTTCTAGTTTACTCTGATCATGCGGCTCTGAAATATCTCCTCTCAAAGAAAGATACTAAACCGTGTTTGATCAGATGGATCCTTCTTTTATAAGAATTTGATCTGAAAATTCGAGATAAGAAGGGTTCCAAGAATGTGGTAGCTGATCATATCTCCAGAATCTTAGTTGAACACACGATAGACATAGATGAGGTCAAAGAGAAATTTTTTGATGAACAACTTTTCACAATCTCCTCTAGCCATCCTCCATGGTTTGCCCATATTGTCAATTACTTGGCAAAGATGCACATGAATTCAGTCGTAATTGCCTGCGATGCCAGCAAACAGAAAATATTTGAGAAAAGATATGATGCCCCTATCCCCTATACTTGTAGTAGAAATTTTTGATGTTTGGGGAATTGATTTCATGGGACCCTTTTCCTCCTCATTTGGATTCGAGTATATTTTGGTAGCAGTGGACTACGTATCAAAATGGGTAGAGGCTATGGCAACCCGAACCAATGATCACAAAATCGTGATCAAGTTCATTCAACATAACATCTTTAGTCGATTTGGATGCCCAAGAGCCATAATTAGCGATGGGGGTACACACTTCACAAATAAGTACTTCGACATGCTAATGAAAAAATATGGAATAACTCATAAAGTTGCCACACCTTATCACCCCCAGACAAGTGGCCAAGTTGAGGTCTCCAATAGGGAGATCAAGCATATTCTTGAAAAAATGGTAAGACCTGATAGAAAAGACTGGTCAGCACGTTTAGATGATGCATTATGGGCTTACCGTACTGCTTTTAAAATATCCATAGGAATGTCTCCTTATCGACTTATATTCGAAAAAGCTTGTCATCTGCCGGTGGAATTGGAACATTGTGCATTTTGGGCCATACGGCAATTTAACTTTGATATGAAAAATGCAGGTTTCAATAGGAGACTTTAATTAAATGAACTTGAAGAGCTACGCAATGAAGTGTATGAGAGTGCCAGAATTTATAAGGCTCGAACTAAAACGTACCATGATAAATTTATTGCACGAAAATGTTCGAGCCCAATCAAAAAGTTTGGCTCTTCAATTCTAGGTTGCGTCTGTTTCCTAGAAAACTTCGCTCACGTTGGGACGGACCTTTCATTGTAACTCAGGTATTTCCTCATGGAGCTATAGAACTCAAAAATCCTAAATAGAGGAACACCTTTAAAGTGAACGGTCAGCGATTGAAACCTTACATAGATGGAATTAGTGATGGAGAATTAATTGAATCTGTTGATTTAGTGGATCCAATACCGCCATAATACTCAATTCAGTCTGGCTGAAGACGTAAAACTTAGTGCTTGTTGGGAGGCAACCTAATGATTTCATATTTTTTTTACTTTACCGCAACTGCAGGAATTTAGAACAAGAGCCTATTAATCAATGAAGCTATCTTCAACTTCCGAAGCAGAATTATCCCAGGTGCACTCTCTCCTTTTATTTTCTTTGCTTTCCTACTCCATTGAGGACAATGCAGATTAAGTTGGGGGGGAAGAAATTAATCAAATCTTCGAGTATGGTCAGAAATAATTAGTTTTGTGTATCTAAATTTTATTTTGATTAAGAGTCAATTAGGCATCCTAAACAATGAATGATTAATGGTCAAGATAATTTTAAAAATACTAAGGAATAAATTATTAAAAAAATCCAATGAATGGTAGGGCTTAGACTAGACCAAATTTTAGGAGTGATTCTACAACCCTCTTCTTACTGATCTCAATAAAGAATCTGCTTCATGAGAGATTGGGTGGAAAGGTCGAGGTATGCAAAAAAAAAAATTCTCCTTAAAATTTACTTAAAAAAAAAAATATTGGTTTCCTACTAAGTAGCCGGGCCCCTTCGCCTAAGTAAGTGTTGTGGTTCGTGTAAAAAGGTGGGCAATGTTAAAAAAAAAATAGTGGATAATAAGGAGACTAAATTGCAAGAAGATAATAAATCTATCTCACATTAAGTTAGAGGATTTAAAGAGTAAAGTGGGGAGTTGGTGAAAGAAAAGCTCTTGAAATTTCTTTAGTTAATACTCAGCCACTAATTGGATCAAATTGATAATCCAATGAAGTATCTCTTTAATGGTCTGACCAGGTATCATCTATCTTTTGGGATGCCTAACCTAACTTTTTATTCAAGATCGAGTCGGTACACAATGCTGATATATCTATTTTACTCGAGGATGAGCAAAATTCAAGTTGGGGGGTGTGATAAACACTTAATTTAAGTCATTTAAAGTAAAAAATTATATTTAATTTATTTTATTTCTTAAGAATTTGATGCTTCTTTTTATGTTTTACAGGAAAGATGATCGCCGATACAAAGAGTCCGATTTACAGATCAAAAGGACTCAAGTTTGAAGAAAATTAGATTTAAAATAAAATTTAAATAAAAGAAGGATGCATACGGTATTATAGAAAATGAAGATACTATGTAAGGAATCTAAAAAGGATATAAGCATTATTGTAAAGAAACAAAAGTTTCTTTTTGGAATAAAAAAAAAGAAGGGAGTGTTCACATATGGTTCACGCGGCATGGACACGGGCGCGGACGCGAGCGTGGGCGGACGCGGGTGCGGGTGCGAGGCGGGCACGGCACGGCAGGCAAGCGGGAGCACGGGGTTAGTGGGGACAGACGAACAGATGGAAGGAAAAAAATATATATTTGGAAATACTTCAAGAGAAAAAATTTATATTTTCTTTATCTGCTTGTGATCTTTTCATCTCATCCATCCATTTTTTAGTCCTTAGTATTTTCTTTAGTCCCACATCAGAAAACCATGTAAAACTCCTCCCTTCTAACACCTATAAAAAGGCTTTTGTACTCCCATTGGAGGGGGAGCCCAGAAATTCTTCTAGAGCCTTGCATAGAGGAATAGAAAGGGACTACTTCATGAGCAGCTAGGCTAGCAGTCTTGGGAGTGGAGAAGAAATTTTATAACGACACAGAGATGGTTTATTGTTCTAAACTTTCTTGTATTTCTTTATATGCAATAAAGATTATGCTTTTTATTTAAATCGTCATGAGTTTTTTATTTGCTCTCTTTCATATGCTTTTATTTATGCTTTCCTGTTAGATTAATATTAAGAACAACTTTTACTTTTCGAAAGACGCACCGTGATCTACGGGTACGGGACGTGTCGAGAAAAGAAGAATTATTTATCTAGTACTTTTCGGAGACATGCCGTGATCTACAGATACGGGGTGTGCCGAGGAAAGATAGGTATTTTTCTTAAGATTAATCGTATCTATTTAATTAAAAAAGAGATACAACTCTGTTAGTACAAATTAATTCAAAACTTCCGAGCTCTTTATTTTCTAATTACATCAATTTTAAGATAATTTATTTTCTAATTCAAAACAACGCTTCTTTCTTTTATTTTGCAATCTCAACTTAGCCCAAGGTCCCTGAGGATACGATCTCGACTCATCCTACCTACGTAGTGAGTAGAGTTATTTTTGGTGCTATCAACGACTACGCATCAGTGCTGCTTGGAACTCTTCCAGCAGACAGCCCCACCATTAAGGGTAAAAATAAATCCCGATACACTCTTGCTGTCATCGTGATCAGATTAGAAACTGGAGTCTGTAAACCCCATAAGTCTCAAGTCCGATTCACCATAAATAAGCCACTAGTCCTTAGTATTTTTTAAATACTTCAGGATGGTTTTAACAACCTTCCAGTGATTCTCCCCTGGATCAGATTGGTATCTACTCACTACCCCTAGTGAGTATGCCACATTTGGTCGTGTACATGTCATGGCGTATATGATAGATCCTACTGTCGAAGCATATGAAATTCTACCCATACGCTCTCTCTCTTGAGGTGTTGTCGGACAATCCCTCTTTGAGAGAAAAATTTTATGGCCTATCGGTAGATAGCCTTTCTTGGAATTCTCCATGCTGAACCTCTTCAGCATAGTATCAATGTACGTGGACTGGGATAAGCCAAGCAACATTTTAGATCTATCCCTATAGATCCTCATCCCTAGGATGTAGGAAGTTTCTCCCAGATCCTTCATGGAGAACTGTGATGACAGTCAAATCTTTATTCCTTGTAATGCAGGGACATCATTCTCGATTAAAAGAATGTCATCCACATACAATACAAGAAATACCACTACTGGACCATTAGCCCACTTATAAATGCAGGGCTCTTCTCCGTTCTTAACGAAGCCATACGTCTTGATCGTTCTATCAAAACGTATGTTCCAACTCCGGGATGCCTGCTTAAGTCCATAAATAGACCTCTGTAGCCTGCACACCTTAGACTCATCTGTGGATGTGAACCCTTCAGGTTGTATCATATACACCTCTTCGTTCAGCTCTCCGTTTAGGAAAGCTGTCTTTACATCCATTTGCCAGATTTCATAGTCCAGATGGGCAGCTATCGCAAGCATAATCCGAATAGATTTGAGTATTGCCACGGAGAAAACATCTCGTCATAGTCTATACAATAACATTGACGATATCCCTTGACAACCAGACGGGCTTTATAGGTCTCCACCTTTCCGTCTGCGCCCCTCTTCCTCTTGAAGACCCACTTACACCCTATGGGTTTTACTCCTTCAGGTGGGTCAACCAATGTCCACACATCGTTGACCTTCATGGACTCCATTTTGAATTTCATGGCCTCTAGCCATTTCTCAGAGTCAGGTCTCTGCATTGCATCCATGTAGGTGATCGGATCCTCATCATTTTCATCAAGTTCGACAGGATCGCCATCCCAGACCAAGAAACCATAGTATCTGTCCGGTTGACGTGGTACTCTACCAGATCGCCTTAAGGGTGCAGAAACAATGGGCTCCGGATCTGATCTAACCAAATTCAGTTCAGGTTCAGCAACTTGTGTCGATTTTTCCACCTGCCGAACTTCCTCAAGTTGGACCTTAGAGGCAATAGTCCCTTCACCAAGGAACTCCTTTTTCAAAAAGATTGTCTTAAGGCTGACAAACATCTTTTACTCATCAGCTAGGTAGAAATAATATCCTTTGGTCTCTTTTGGGTATCCTATGAAATAACACTTGTCAGACCTGGGTCCAAGCTTATCTGTAATTAAATGTTTAACATAAGCCGGACATCCCCAAACCCTAAGATGTGAGAGTACTGGCTTACGTCCTATCCATATCTCATATGATGTTTTGGTTACAGACTTACTCAAAACCCTATTTAGAAGGTAACAAATCGATTCGAGCGCATATCCCCAGAGAGAGATCGACAGACCAGCAAACCCCATCATAGATCGAATCATGTCCAACAAGGTCCGATTCCTCCTTTCAAACACACCATTATGCTGTGGTGTTCCAGGAGGAGTCCACTGAGAGAGAATCCCATTCTCTCCAAGATATGTCAGAAACTCATTGGAAAGGTATTCACCTCTTCGATCAGATTGAAGAGTTTTAATATACTTTTCAGTTTATTTTTCTACCTCATTTCGAAATAGTTTGAACATTTCAAACGACTCTGACTTATGCTTCATTAGGTAGACATACCCATACCTCGATAGGTCATCTGTGAAGGTTATGAAGTAGAAATATCCATCTCTTGCACTTGAGCTCATGGGTCCACATACATCAGAATGTACCAGACCTAAGAGTTCACTAGCTCGCTCACTTTTTCCTGTAAAAGGTGACTTGGTCATCTTCCCAAGAAGACAGGACTCACAGGTTGGAAGTGATTCACAATCACCAACTTTAAAAATTCTTTCTTGAGCCAACATATTTATCCTGTTCTTATTGATATGACCTAGCCTACAGTGCCAAAGGTAGACTTCTGACATATTATCCATTCTAGGGTATTTATCAGAGGTTTGAACCATATTAACAGGCTGTGATAGTAAGTAAATTTCATTATTTAGTTGTCCAACAAACATTGTAACACCATTCAAAATGATATTGCAAATATTTTCTTTTATTAAAAATTCATAACTGTACATGGCCAAAAGGTCTACAGAAATAATATTTAATAAAAACTTGGACAATAGTGACATTCACTCAGAATTACATTACGAGAGTTGATTACAAGGTTCATGATTCCTAAAGCTAGAACTGGAACTTTGCTTTCATCTCCAATGTTCAAGAACCTCTCATCTTCATCAAATCTCCTACTGACCTGCAGACCCTGTATCAAATTATAGATATGATAAGGGCTTTCGGTATCGAATACCCAGGCAGTAGTATCACAAATGAAAAAGTTACAAGGTGTTATCATATAATTACTTTGCTTCTTCTTTGACCTATTCGGGTCCAGGGAGGCAATGTATAGAGGACAGTTCCTCTTCCAGTGTCCCTGCTTCTTGCAAAAGAAGCACTCCACCTGGCTCTGGTCGGGCTTGCACCTCTTGGTCTGACCCTGTGCAGACGTCCCAGCATGCGGCTGCACCTTCTTGTTCTTCTTCTTCTTGTTCTTCTTTCCTTTCTTAAAGGGTCGATGACCAGAAGAAGACCCTCCCACAACATTCATCGATTCCTTATGGAGCTGGTGGTCCTTCTCAAAGTTCTGTAGCAACCCCAACAAGCCGTGGTAATTCACTGCAGGCTTTATCATCTGAAAATGAGTAAGGAAGGGGAGGAAGGACTTGGGCAAAGAATTAAGGATCACATTCTCACCGAGCTGCTCATGCAAGGGAAAGCCCAGTTTACTTAGGCACTCAATCATTTCGATCACGTACAGTACATGATCAGTGATTGAGGCCCTATCCCTCATCCGAGCATTGAAAATGGCACAACTAGTTTTATACCTTTCAACATCGTCAGGCGTGCCAAAGGAGTCGTTCAACATTTGAAGCATCTCTTGTGGCTGGGCATTTTCGAACCTACGGATGAACTTATCATTCATTGCCGCCAGCATTATGCACCGAACGGTGATGCGGTCATTGAGCCACTTCTGGTAAGTGTCTCGGACCATCCCTCTAGCATTCAGGGCTGGCTCCTTAGGTGCCGGATCCGTTACTACATAAAGGATCCGCTCATGCTCAAGGACGATTTTTAATTTTTGATACCAGCTATCAAAATTAGGTCCCATGAGCTTGTCATTATTTAATAATGACCAGAGCGACAAGATAGTGGCCATAGCTTCGTAAAGGAAAATCAGATCTTTATTAGTACATAAATTATTAATACTAAAGATTTGGACTTTAGTCTAAAGTTTCTCCCAGTATTTTTACGAACTGGTAGCCTCAACCTCCAATTCGAAGAATTACTTTAATTCCTTAGTGGGTACTAGAATCCACACAGACCACACACGAGCCCAACTTTGGTTGGTCAACCCATGTGCATCTATGGGTAGGTTCATAATCAGTTATTTCTCTAAACAACTTCTAGTAATTAATTTTGCCCCAGAACATAATCAGTAGGCTTTGGCCTCCACTGAAAAGATCTGGTTAGGTCCAACCATTAACATGACTTGATTTGGTGAATTGGATCAATAAATGATCAGGCCCGACTTTGGCCGGCCAACCTGACCACTATCAGAAAGACTCAACTAAATTATCATATTATGAATGATAATTTCATTAGTCAATAAGCACCAGGCCTTTGGGCCTCCAGTGATTATTAAACTAATGGACTCATTATCACTCACTTAATGGGAGGCAATGACTTAGTTATCACTATAACATAATCATTTTTAGGGACCTAATAATTTTTGAATATTTTATTAAAAGATAGAAGAGAAAAAATTAACCAGCCAATTTCAATCCTCCCACTGACTTCACCAAGTCAGATTAAAAAGGATTTAATTAAAGCCGGCATTAGGAGCACCTAAATCAGTCACACTGATTTACCTAATGACATGGGTGAGCCCTAATCACCAAGTGATCTAATCAAAACCTAACTCATCAGGTTGGACAGGTAAGTGAGATCAGTAGAAGGGATATGCCATTAACTCGTCAGAGATCGAATCAATGCGAGTAGCTCCTAGTTAAAAACCACTGGTCAGACTGTCAAACTTACCTTAGATACCAACCGGTTCATTAGTTTTAATTTGATCAACTTAGTAAATAAGGTTCCACCGCGTAGCCATGAATTAAGTCCATTTTAGTCTAGTTAAAGATATGGACCCATTCAACTACAACTATTGGAGTTGAGTCTAGAGTGTCCTTGACCTAATCTAATTCAACTTTTGATTAGATTTGACCAATTACTCTAATTTAGTCTATTTTTTTAATCTAACCTTAGGTCTAACCCAATTATGGACCTAATCCATCTAATCCATTGACCCACAAGTTTATGCAATTATCTTAGATCTTAATTCACAATTCTAGACCAACTAGACAACACTTAATTCTTTTAATTAAGTATTTGGACTGATAGGTCAGGGTTTGGCATTTTGAAAATAATTTCAAATTTGAAAAATTTTATTTTCTGTTCACCAAATGTGTTGACTTATTTCACAAACGAATCAGCACATTTCATAAACAGCAATCCTATTGCTAATTACATAACAGAAAATAACTCAATCAAAATAAATCATGAATATTCTTTTAGATCTAATCTAACACATTCATGATAAATTTTACAATTGAACCTTTACAATTAAGTCCTTTCGTTACTTCATCTACATGGGATATAATCGCATTAGCACCCCTACCGTCATAGGAGAACCCCATCGAATGGGAGGAGAGAGCCTTTAAACCCTACTTTTCTCCTATGATCGGACGATCATGGCAACCAACCCAATTAGACTACTTGCTACTTGGATCAAGTATATCTAAATATATCAATTTCAAATTTTAAATTTTAAATTTTAAATTTTAAATTTTGAATTTTAAATTTCAAACAAATTTTAAATTTCAAATTTTTGAATTTCAAATTTTGAATTTTAAATTTTGAATTTCAAATTTAAAATTTCAAATAAATTTCAAATTTTAAATTTCAAATTTTGAATTTCAAATTTTTGAATTTTGAATTTCAAATTTTAAATTTTAAAATTTAAATTTTAAATTTTGAATTTCAAATTTTAAATTTAAATTTTAAATTTAAACTTTTAGATTACTACTTAATCTACGCATGCAAATATATATCATATTTTAGAACCTGGCTCTGATACCATTTGTGGGTATTTCAGTGCAGGGGTGAAACGATAATTTTAAAATTTTTTTAAAATTATAATTTTATAGTGTAAATTATTAATTAATATAATTAATTAATATATATTAACCATACACAAGAATCTAAATATGATATATATAGCATGTATTTAAATTTGAAATTTAAACTTCTAAAGTAAATGTTTTACTATTATGTGTTCAGAACACATTACCTTCGTGCAGATAGTCGATCGCTGTAGTTTGATCATCGTCAAAAAGATCTGATCATTGTAATACAATCACACAGTATGTCTGATCTCTGCAGATCATCCACACGAAGCTCCCGGTCTGATCGGCTCCTCACGAATGCTAGTTCGTTATAGAACCCTTTCGATGGCTGATGCTGATCGAACTCCTTCGATCTGTGTTTATCGATTCCTTGGATGATCTGGATCATTAGTAGAGATAGTAGAGAGGTTGATGAAGCTCTCCCTAAAGTTTGGTGGGCTCACGACACTCATAGCTCATCTTCTCACTTCTCGAACCCTAGGCAGAAACCCTAAGGTACTCTCAGAAAATCCTGCACCCACTTTCTTTCTTTTCTTTTCTCTCGAAAGTTTTTTTGAAATTTGATCTCATGCACAAGGCCTTCTTATGCCACTCTTTCTTTCTTAGATAAGATCTGCACATGCCCCACCTTCTCATCTTTTTAAAAACAGTGCAAGATGCATCTTTTCAGCATTTTCACCGTGTGAGAGGATAAAGCTAGGTGGTTGCTCACTTGAATTCAAATCGAATTTGAATTCAAATGCCAACCAACCTATCTTTATCCACTCTATGTGTGAGAAGAGAAGGGGCATGGGTTCTTTGTGTGTGGAGAGTCTACACGAGAAACTTTTTCTCGTGTAGAGAATGGGGTGCATAAAAAGATAAGGTGGCGCATGGATTAGTTGCCCATTCAAATTCAAACTTCATTTGAATTTGAATGGCCAACCAACCATCTTTATCCACCCAAATGGTGCACAAAGGAGGGGCATGGGAAGGCTTCTGTGTGGGAGAAAATTCACGAGAACTTGTTTCTTGTGAATTCAAATAGGCGCAGGTGAGTGAGGTGGTGTAGGGAGATAAGTCAAAGGTGGTTTCAAACCTAATTGAACCAACCTTATTAAAATAGGTTAGGCACAATTAGACTAAGTTAAACCCAATACAATTAGGCTTAATTAGACTCAATAAAATTCTAATCAAATCAGAAATTGACTAAGCCCAACCCCTGATCAAATCAGGGACCAAACCACCTCGACGATTAGGTCAACTCTTAACTTAATCGGGTCAAACCCAATTGAATCCAATTCAATTGGACTTGATCCAAAAATAATTACTCAATCAAATTGAGTTAATTAGTGATCAAATTACTAACTAAACCTCTCATAAATACTGAGTTCAAATCCGATGGGCTATCGGGCATCAAAGTTTATCGATATGAAATCTTGATCGAAGAGTCCCAAACCAGTGGGACTCTTGATCCCGGTACCCAAAATATGTGGAACTCATGATCAGAGAATCCTGATTCTCGATCATAGAGTTTCAGACATGTAGGACTCAGAGTTTTCAAGCATTAGGACTCTTGGTCGAAGAGTCCCAGTCTAGTGGGACTCTTCACCAGCCATCAGATCAGATAGGAACCTCTAATGTGTGTGACCCCGCAGGTTTGAACCTAAGCCGGTAGCACAGGAACTAATTTCTGTACTAATTGAAGTGACTATCTAGCAATGGTACCTGACATCCGGATAGGTCGAATAGTCACAATCGTAACATTCAGAACCTATGCGAATATGGTTACTGTATATTTTATCCCTTTTGACCCCTGTGTATAGGACGACTCAGGATTAAACTGTTGACCCTGATCAGATCATCCGAATTATGCTCAACTCAAACAGTCCTGTGACTCCTCACTAGGACTACCCTGGCCAAGATTTTGCTAAATTAAAATATGACTATACACAGCTCCTGAACTGGAGTGGTCAATCCCATCTTGACACACGCACCAACAAGTCAAGTACTTGACTACACCCAGCAACCTTTCATCACTGAATTAAAAATTCAGGTAGTCCAGTGCCTAAGTGCAGTGAGTTGCTTACAAGTCACCATGGCAGTCTCAGATCGGAGGGACAGTTATACCCATATCCCATCGGAGTAAATCTTGACAGTAGAAAAAGCTCCGAAGTCGGTCACGTTCAGTATAGATGTACCCTTATATCTCACCTGTATACCATACCAGTATCTCCACACTCCTTGGTTAAGAGGACAACCAACCCATATAGCACACAATGACCTATGCTTGATAAACATTGTCGTCCTTGGTAACAACGTATCATTTGATTGTGAATAGGTTTAAGGACTAAACGACAAATCCTCCTTTGTCGAGTCTAAATAGTCCTAAGAACTTTACCACAACACAGAAGTTCATTAGAAGATGAAACAATTTGTGATAAAAAAATACTAAAAAATTTTTTATTTATTTATAATTTATATACTAATACAGAAAAGAGCACAACCGTCAACAGGCTGACGATTGGCTTTAGGACATTATTCCCAACACAAGTATCCTTCTAGATCTATCTCTATAGACTTTTATTCTCAAAATATAGGATGCTTTCTCTAGGTCTTTTATGGAGAATTTCTTAGACAACCATCTTTTGATCAAGATCAGCATAGAAATATCATTTCCAATAAGAAAGATGTCATCCACGTACAGTACAAGAAATGTGATAGCGCTCCCACTGATCTTCTTATATACACAAGGTTCTTCCTCGTTCTTAATGAAATCAAATAATTTGATCGCATCATTGAAATGAGTGTTCCAGCTCGAAAAAGCTTGCTTCAATTTATAAATAGATCTTTGTAGCTTGTAGATTTTGTGATCTCCATCATTGAAAGTGAAATCCAAAGGCTGCTTGTTGCCCAAAGATGGCTACCCAAAAAGGAGAGAGGGGTGAATTGGATATTTAAAATTTAAATGATAATTATGCTTATCATAATACATAAGTGCTTAATGAGATCTAATATAAAATATGCAGTGGAATGAGAATAATAAAAAAAAATATTTGATCACAAAAATTATGAATTTTATAGTAGTTCGGTGTCAAAATCAACACCTACATCTACTCTCTAAATAAACCACTTGAAAATTCAACTATAATCGCTAAGCTTGATTATAGTCCAATTATTTTTTTTGGATTCACAATCTAACCCAGTTGGTTTTAACCTTGGCTCACCAACCACAACCATACAAAGATTATTTTTTTAGACTAACAATCAATCCTAATTGATTTTAACCTTGGCTCACCAATCAAACCAATACAATGTCCAATTTAAAGCTTGGATCAACCCAAGTTTCTCACCCCAAGAAACCTAAAATAAAACCACAAGTAATACAAGAGTTAAAGTTTAGAAAAATGAACACTATGAAGCCCAAAAAAAGAAAATCTGAGTTGCTTTGCTTGTTGGCTTGATTTCTTCTCCTTGAATACTTGAAAGAAGTAGGTGTTGATCTTCAATGTTGATGGCCTGACTTCTCTCAACTTGAGGATAGTGGAAAGATAAAAGGAATGTCTAAAAATCATTCTTTCCCTTCACTATTTTGCTCACGCACTTGAATGCATAGAAATTCACTTGAATATTCTTCAATATAGGTTTCAAAAGATGTCTTCAATGCTCTAAAGAATTTTCTTATATACTCCTGAGGTTTCTGTTAGAGTTTCATGATTTCATGCATGCAGTAATTTTTTAAAATAAGTATGCAGTAGAATTTAAAATTTTTAGATTAAATCTAATTTAACCCTAGCATGCATAAGATCAAATCTTAAAATCATAAATAAGATCATCATATGTGAGATAAGATTCAGATACAGAAATCAAATAGAGAAAAATAAATAAAGAATACACCTTGGCATGGATCAATCTTCACCATGAACTGATGATCGTGGATGTCTTCCTAAGGTCCCTTGTAGCCGCATAAGCATCCGATTTCTATGGATATCCATACGAGATTCTGATCTGATCAGAAGCCTTTTGATCTCATCAGGGTGCTAGCTCCTTTGCAGAGATCACATCTTAACGGTTGAAAATTTTTTTTCTCTCAAGACACTCTTAGAGAACAAGAAAAAATAGGAGGATATTGATCTCTACGTTATAGATTATGAGAAAAATCATTTCTTCTCTTTTCTTCCTTAAACCCATGCACTAAATCTCTATAATAAAGATATAAGAATTTTGTTCAACTTTTGGATAAAGAAGAAAGAAGACACCCATATCTAAACAAGGACAAAAGAGAGGACAGGAGATGTCCTAACAACCAACCTTTGGTTGTGTAAGAAAGAAGAGATATGCTTCAACATATCTTATGTTAAGGAGCCATGATGCCATGCCCTCTCCCCTTATTTTTCTCATGCACGTTCCTCCCCTTTTGGACATGAAAACCTGATGCAAATCTTATCTTTCATCATCCCATATGGTGCTATTTAAATAGGTGAAGAGGAGTTTGAGTTTAAGAAGGAGATAAGAGTCCAAACTTATTTTGTGCCGCCCACCATCAGAATTTTATGCACCTCTCATCTCACGGAAAGGAGTTTTCTCTTGATTATTATATGCTAAAGTGTAGAGGGGGTGTGGATAATTTTGTGGTGCCAAATCTGGTTTGGGCGTGGGCTTCTTATGGCGCATGGAGAAAGTAGAGTCCAATCCTCATAGGACTCCCATTTAGGTGGCAGATTTAAAACAAATTAAATTCCAACTAATCTTAATCATATTAGGATCTGATTAGATCTAAATAGATGAAAAATCAAATCTGATTTGGAGCCCAAACTATTTAGATTAGATATCACCTAATTAGAAGAATCTTAGTCCTTTTGGACTCTCTCTTGGTGCTTGAGTTAAACTCAATTTAATCCTAATCCATTTAGGATTTGGTGCATCCATGAAAATGAGAATTTTTAGTCCAAAAGAAACTCATACATCCTAGTCTAATTAGAAATTGAGTCAAACCCAAATCCTAATTCAACTAGAAATGATTCTGCCATGTAATTTAGGTTATCTTATAACCCAATCAAGTTTGATCAAATCAAACTCATGTCAAGTCAAATTAATTTAATTTAATTAGACTTGATGCAAGCCTCATAGCTCAATCAAATTGAGCCACTTAGCAATTCAATTGCTAATTAATCCTTCTTTAACTCACTAACTCTTTAACGAGTTACATAATGCAACTTTTGCATTTAATCAATCATCAATCAAATTGATAATGAAATCCTATCATGATTCATAATCGTAATTCAACCATCTGATCAGTCAAAAGCTTTTTTTGTGTGTGACTCCATAGATTTTATTCTATCTAGTAGTGAGATATATTGTGATCCCTATCACAATATCATTGAAACTCTTTTCAATGGGTTGAAACCATTCCAACTCTGTCCATCAAAGATTACCGATCATCTAGATGATGGTCGTGGGTCTCACAATCTACCAATGATACTGAGCGGTATGTAGTGGCAACTCAGCAGAATAAAAGATGATGAACCTCTAGGTATAGTTAATGTATGATACAGTCCCTCTATCGTGAGTCTCGATCAGATGGCAGGTTGTGGATGAATCGTTAAACCTCATCATCGATCATATGATAGATTCAATCAGCTCGAGTCCATATATGATTCTATGAAAACTCTTTTCTATCAATCACACTACTATGGCCATAGACTTAAAGATTCAGTTTCTTAAATCTCATAGGACTACTTTCTTCTGCTAGGATCAATAGATCTTATCTTGATGCACACCCTACTCTTATAATAGATCAACTATCGTTAATATCCACTATAAGGGCTCATTGAGACCCATGTTTATGTGTCAGTCAAACTCCAGCAACCTCACTATGAGTAGTAGTGCCATCTCAGATCAAAAAATCAATCATACAACTGCAGCATTGAGAAAGTCACTAACGAGTGAGCAGATATCCATGTGACTTCTCATGTTAGTCATGCTCAGTGCTAATTATTCTCTAACAACCACTTGCACTCTCACTCTAGTGTCACTACACCACAAACTCGAGATCCATCTGTCTAAAGAAAATGATCCATACACTAGTCTATCCAGATCAATCGCCATCCCCATGATGATCCTATGATCAGGAGCAATTTAGGAATTAACTATCAATGACACATATCTCAAATTCTCAATTCTTTGAGAATATATGTCATCATCTTGTTAATCCCTTGGATGATTCATGGATACATAAAGCATGAATGGTAATATAAATATCTAATATGTATAAATTCATGTCCTAGAATTATAATATGTGTCAGTCAAGATTGGCTTCTAAGGCATACATATATCCAATAATCTCTCACTTACACTAAAGCCAATCTGCTATGTACCAAACTCCATCTAGACAAGACAAACTTTGATCTTAGGCTAGCTAAGTGACTTACTAGTAAGTCATCCACATCTCATGTAGAATTTGCTCTCTGCACCTCTATGTATTTCTACTTGAGGTAGTTACGTGTTCTGCTACTCTATGTGCTTAGATATCTGGTGAGACCTAGGCTCCTTAGTAAAAACTATAGTGCCATTGTCTTTGCAGTATAGTGTAATGATATCTGATGGTACAATATTCAATTCTGCAACTAATATTAAAACCAGAATGTATCCTACACATCTACAGTCTACTCAGCTTTCATCGATCAATTACTTGAAATCCTTTCAAGATATCGACATAGGAACACACCCTATGATGTAGACATTCTACCATAAATATCAGACATAAAATTTGAATTGGTATATCCTCTTACTCCTAACTTTTATCCTTCTCCAAATTAAGAGCAAATCTTTAGTTCTTCTCAAGAGCTTAAGGATATTTTCACAGTAATCCAACACTCTCAGTCTGGATATAATTGATATCTACTCGTGACAATTACAGTATTAACTATATTAGTTTAAGTACATTACATGGCATACATTTATGCCTGAGAGGGTAGCAGATCCCTCTTTGAGATTTCTATATCAAATTCTTTCAGCATCTAGTCTCTGTACTTTATCTGTGAAAACACAAACATCCAATTGCATCTATCTCTATAGATCTTTTAAGATGTTTGCTTTATGTCTTTCATGAAGAATTCTATATACAATCATATTTTAACCAATGTCTGTATTGGACACTCCCACTGAGCCTTTTGAAACACAATTTTTTTTTTCTGATCAAACAATTTGATCATATCATCGAAATGACTGTTCCAACTCCAAGATTATAATAGATATTGTGATCTCCTATCATGAGAAGTGAAATTCATAAGCTACTCCATGTAGAAATCTTTAAAAGATCTCTACTCAGAAAAGCTATTTCACATCTCTTTCTTGGAGTCGATGTCTCACATCATCTCGTTATAGGTTTTAGGATTATCTCTATATTTTTCATCTCCCATAAGAAAAGACTTTCTCTACATCTTCTGTTAAATATACCTAAGTACCTTTCGAGAGGATTGGAGATCCTACTTTATTTATGAGGTAGAGAAGGAATACACGTCTATTGGCTCATGATGAATATGTTCTTAAGGTCCTATGGCTCGTAGCTCTTTAAAGATATTCTCTTCAAGCTTAACTTTTCTCCCACTACTTCATCTTGGTTAAATAATTTTCAAAAAGATAGCATGTTGGATCACAATCATATTGTAATTCTTTTTAGAAAGTAGTATCCCAAATTTTTTTAGGATGAATTTTATAGATCTATCCTCTAATATATCCACCTGCTGTCCTAAATAGAGGCTAGATATCCTTGGATCTTGAAATAATTAAGATTCAGTTCTCACCATGTCATATCTCATATGGTGTGCTAGGAACAGATTTAGAGAGAACCTAATTTTATAGAAATAAAGCATATCCCTAAAAAAATATAAATAAATCAGTGAAATTCATTATGGACCAGACCATATCTCATATAGTCCCATGACTCTTCTTATCTTATTGAGCTAAGTATTGGGAATAGTGTCCCAAAGCCAATCATCAGCCTGTTGACGATTGTGCTCCTTTTGTATTAGTACATGAATTATAAATAAATAAAAGTTATTTTGATATTTTTTCATCATAAATATTTCATCTTCTAATGAACTCCTGTGTTGTGGTGAAGTCCTTAGGACTATTTAGACTCGATAAAGGAGGATTTGTCGCTTAGTCCTTAAACCTGTTCGCGATCAAATGATACGTTGTTACCAAGGATGATAACGTTTATCGAGCATAGGTCGTTGTGTGCCATATGGGTTGGTTGTCCTCATAACCAAAAAGTGTGGAGACACTGGTATGGCATACAGGTGAGATGTAATGGTACATCTGCACTGAACGTGACCGACTCTGGAGCTATTTCTGCTGTCAAGATTTGCTCCCATGGGATATGGATATAAATATCCCTCTGACCTGAGACCGCTCTGGTGACTTGCAAGCAACTCACTGTACTTAGGCACTGGACTACTTGAATTTCTAATTCAGTGATGGAAGGCTGCTGGGTGTAGTCAAGTACTTGACTTGTCGGTGCGTGTGTCAAGATGGGATTGACCACTCCAGTTTAAGAGCTGTGTACAGTCATGTTTCAATTTAGCAAAACCTTGGCCAGGGTAGTCCTAGTGAGGAGTCACAGGACTAATTGAGTTGAGCACGATTCGGATGATCTCATCAGGATTGACAGTTTAACCCTGAGTCATCCTAAACATAGGGATCAAAAGGGATGAATTATACGGTAACCATATTCACGTAGGTTCTGAATATTGCAATTGCGACTATTCGACCTATCCGATCATCGGGTACCATTGCTAGATGGTCACTTCGATTAGTACAGGAATTGGTTCCTGTGCTACCAGCTTAGGTTCGAACCTGCGGGGTCACACACATTAGAGGTTTCTTTCTGATCTGATGGCTGATTACGAGTCTTATGTGTCTGGGACTCTATGATTGAGAATTAGGATTCTCTGAACATGAGTTTCACACATTTTGGATACCGGGGTCAAAATTTTAAATTTTAAATTTTGAATTTGAAATTTGAACTCTTTGATCAGGGTTTCATATCGATGGTCTCTGATGCCTAATTGCCATCGAATTTGGACTCAATATTTATGAGAGATTTAATTAGTGATTTGATCACTAATTAACTCAATTTGATTAAGTAATTTTTTTTAGATCAAGTCCAATTGAATTGGATTCAGTTTGGATTGACCTGATTAGGTTAAGTGTTGATCTAATCGCTAAGGTGGTTTAGTCTCTGATTTGATCAGGGGTTAGGCTTAGTTAATTCTTGATTTGATTAAGATTTTATTGAGCATAATTAAGCCTAATTATATTGGATTTAATCTGGTCTAATTGTGCTTAACCTATTTTAATTAGGTTGGCTCAATTTGAATCAAACCACCTTATTTTAAATTCCCTGCACCACCCAACTTTCTTGCGCCCATTTGAATTTGCGAGAAGAAATTTTCTCATAAATTTTCTCCCATGCAAAGCTCTCTCACATTCACTTTTGTGCACCATATGGATGGATAAGCTGATTAGTTAACCATTCAAATTCAAAGCGTGTTTGAATTTGAATGGATAACTTATCTCTTTTGCCTTCAAGCTTATCCATCTTGTGCGCCACATAATTCACACGAGAAAGAGTTTCTCGTGAAACCTTTCCACGCACAAAGAGTCCATACCCTTCTCTTCTCATGCCATAAGTGGATAGGGATGAGTTGGTTTTCATTTGAATTCAAATTTGATTTGAATTCAAATGTGTAACCACTTGTCTTTATCCTCTCACGCAGATAAGACACGTTTTGAACTGTTTTAAAAGAGATAGGGAGGTGGGGCATGCGTAGAAAAATTTTGAGAAAGAGAGTGGGATGTGAGAAAGTCTTATACATGAGGTGAAGGTCCAAAACCTTCCGAGAGAAAAAGAAAGAAAAAAAAGAAAATTGGGCACAAGATTTTCAGTGTAATCCCTAGGGTTTCAGCCAGGGGTTCGGGAAGTGAGATTGGTGTGCCACGAGTGTTGCAAGTCCACCAAATTTTAGAAAAAGATCCATCAACCTCTCAACCAATCATGCAAATGATCCAGAGTATCCGAGGAGTCGGCACACATCGATCGAAGGAGTTCGATCAACATCAGCCATCAAAAGGGTGAAATCACGAACTAGCATTCGTGTGGAATCGATCAGACGGGAGCTTCGTGTGGATGATCCACAGAGGCCAGACACTAGTGTGGCTACGATGTGATGATCAAAGCTCCCCGATGGTGATCAGATTATGATGATCGACTACCTGCAAAAGGTGATGTATTCTGAACACAGTACAGTAAAAAGCTTACTGTTTCAAATTTGAATTTTAAATTTAAATGCATGCTGTTGTATCATATTTAGATCCTAGTGTAGGATTAATTAATATTAATTAATAAGATTAATTAATAATTTTACTGTAAAATAGTAATTTTAAAAAATTTTAAAATTACCATTTTGCCCCTGTACTGAATTTTTGCTTCAAATGGTATCAGAGCATGGTTCTAGAATATGATATACGTATGCATGCGTAGATTAAGGTGTAATCTATAAGTTTAAATTTGAAATTCAAAATTCTAAATTTAAAATTCAAAATTTGAAATTTAAAATTTGTTAGAAGTTTCAAATTTGAAATTTAAAATTTGAAATTTGAAATTTGAAATTTGTTTGAAATTTTAAATTTGAAATTTGAAATTCAAAATTTAAAATTTAAAATTCAAAATTTAAAAATTTAAAATTCAAAAATTGGAAATTCAAAATTTGAAATTTGGTTGAAATCTCAAATTTAAAATTTAAAATTTGAAATTTAAAATTTAAATTTTTAAATTGATATATTTAGATATACTTGATCCAAGTAGCAAGTAATCTAATTGGGTTGGTTGCCATGGCCGTCCGGTCATAGGAGAAAAGTAGGGTTTAAAGGCCCTCTCTTCCCATTCGATGGGGTCTCCTATGGCGGTAGGGGTGCCGATGTAATTATATCTCATACCGATGAAGCAGTGAAAGGACTTAATTATAAAATTTATCATGAATGTGTTAGATTAGATCTAAAAAAAAATTTATGATTTATTTTTAGTTATTTTCTGTTATGAAATGAGCAATAGGATTGCTGTTTATGAATTGTGCTGACCCGTTTGTGAAATGAGTCAACACATTTGGTGAACAGAAAATAAAATATTTCAAAATTTGAAAATTATTTTCGAAATGCCAAACCCTGACCCATCAGCCCAAGTACTTAATTAAAAGAATTAAGTATTGTCTAGTAGGTCTAGAATTATGAATTAAAATCTAAGATAATTGTATAAACTTGTGGGTCAATGGGTTAGATGAATTAGGTCCATAATTGGGTTAGACCTAAGGTTAGCTTAAAAAATGGACTAAATGGAGTAATTGGTCAAATCTAATCAAAAGTTGAATTAGATTAGGTCAAGAATACTCTAGACTCAACTTCAATAGTTGTAGTTGAATGGGTCCATATCTTTAACTAGACCAAGATGGACTTAATTCATGGCTACGCGGTGGAACCCTATTTACTAAGTTGATCAAAATTAAAACTAATGAACCGGTTGGTGTCTAAGGTAAGTTCGGCAGTTTTGACCAGTGGTTCTTAAGCGAGAGCTACTCGCATTGATTCGATCATTGACGAGTTAATGGCAAATCTCCACCACTGATCTCACTTACCTGGCCAATCTGGTAAGTTAGATTTTGATTAGATCACTTGGTGATTAGAGCTCACCCATGTCATTAGGTAAATTAGTGTGACTGATTTAGGTGCTCCTAATGCTAGCTTTAATTAAATCTTTTTTTTAATCTGACTTGGTGAAGTCAGTGGGAGGATTGAAATTGGCTGGATGATTTCTTCTCTACTATCCTTTAATAAAATCTTTAAAAATTATTAGGTCCCTAAAATGATTAAGTTATAATGATAACTAAGTCAATGCCTCCCATTAAGTGAGTGATAATGAGTCCATTAGTTCAATGATCATTGGAGGCCCAAAGGCCTGCTGCTCATTAGCTAATGGAATTATCATTCATAATATGATAATTTGGGTGAGTCTTTCTGATGGTGGTTAGGTTGGCCGGCCAAAGTCGGGTCTGATCATTTATTGGTCTGATTCACCAAATTAAGTCATGTTAATAGTTGGATCTAACCAGATCTTTTTAGTGGAGGCCAAAGCCTACTGATTAGGTTCTGGGGCAAAATCAATTATTAGAAGTTGTTTAGAGAAACAACTGGTTAAGAACCTACCCATAGATGCACATGAGTTGACCAACCAAAGTTGGGCTCGTGTGTAGTCTGTGTGGATTCTAGTACCCATTAAGGAATTAAAGTAATTCCTCGAATTGGAGGTTGAGGCTACCAATTCGTAAAAATATTGGAAAAAATTTTAGACTAAAGTCCAAGTCTTTAGTATTAATTTATGTACTAATAGAGGTCTGGTTTTCCTTTATACAGCTATGGCCACTACCCTGTCGCTCCGATCATTATTAGATAATGACAAGCTCATGGGACCTAATTTCAATAGCTAGTATCAAAAATTGAAAAGCATCCTTGAGCATGAGCGGATCCTTTATATAGTAACGGATCCAGCACCCGAGGAGCCAGCTCCGAATGCTAGTAAGACGATCAGAGATACTTACCAGAAGTGGCTCAATGACCGCACTACCGTCCGATGTATTATGCTGGCAGCAATGAATGATGAGTTTAGCCACAGGTTTGAGAACACCCAGCCACAGGAGATGCTTCAAATATTGAACGACTCCTTTGGCACGCCTAACGATGTTGAAAGGCACAAAACTAGTTATGCCATGTACTGTACATGATCAAGATGATTGAGCGCCTAAGCAAATTGGGTTTTTCTCTACACGAGCAGCTCGGTAAGGATGCGATCCTTAATTCTTTGCCCAAGTCCTTCCTCTCATTCCTTACTCATTTTCGAATGACAAAGCCTGCAGTAAACTACCACGGGTTGTTGGGGTTGCTGCAAAACTTTGAGAAGGATCACCATCTCCATAAGGAGTCGGTGAATGTAGTGGGAGGGTCTTCTTCTCATCGTCGACCCTTTGGGAAGGGGAAGAAGAACAAGAAGAAGAAGAACAAGAAGGTGTAGCCTCATGCTGGGATGATTGCACAGGGTCAGACCAAGAAGCGCAAGCCCGACCAGAGCCAGGTGGAGTGCTTCTTTTGCAAGAAGCAGGGGCATTGGAAGAGGAACTGTCCTCAATACATTGCCTCCCGGGATCCGAACAGGCCAAAGAAGAAGCAAGGTAATTATATGATAACTCCTTACAACTTTTTCATTTGTGATACTACTGCCTGGGTATTGGATACCGGAAGCCCTTATCATATTTGTAATTCGATGCAGGGTCTGCAGGTCAGTAGGAGATTTGATGAAGGTGAGAGGTTCCTGAACGTTGGAGATGGAAGCAAAGTTTCAGTTCTAGCTTTAGGAATCATGAGTCTTGTAATCAATTCTCGTAAAGTAATTCTGAGTGAATGTCACTATTGTCCAAGCTTTTTATTAAATATTATTTCTGTAGGCCTTTTGGCCATGTACGATTATGATTTTTTAATAAAAAGAAATATTTGCAATATCATTTTGAATGGTGTTACAATATTTGTTGGATAATTAAATAATAAAATTTACTTACTATCACAGCCTGTTAATGTGGTTCAAAACTTCGGTAAATGTCCTAGAATAGATAATGTGTCAGAAGTCTACCTTTGGCACTGTAGGCTAGGTCATATCAATAAGAACAGGATAAACAGGTTGGCTCAAGAAGGAATTCTTGAACTTGGTGATTGTGATTCACTTCCAACCTGTGAGTCTTGTCTTCTTGGAAAGATGACCAAGTCACCTTTTACTAGAAAAGGTGAGTGAGCCAGTGAACTCTTGGGTCTGGTACATTCTGATGTATGTGGACCTATGAGCTTAAGTGCAAGAGGTGGATATTTCTACTTTATAACCTTCACAGACGACCTATCGAGGTATGGGTATGTCTACTTAATGAAGCATAAGTCAGAGTCATTTGAAATATTCAAACTATTCCGAAATGAGGTAGAAAAATAAACTGAAAAGTGTATTAAAATTCTTCGATCTGATCGAGGAGGTGAATACCTTTTCAATGAGTTTCTGACGTATCTAGGAGAGAATGGGATTCTCTCTTAGTGGACTCCTCATGGAACACCACAGCATAATGGTGTGTCTGAAAGGAGAAATCGGACCTTATTGGATATGGTTTGATCCATGATGGAGTTTGCTGGTCTGTCGATCTCCCTCTGGGGATATGCGCTCGAATCGGCTTGTTACCTTCTAAATAGAGTTCTGAGTAAGTCTGTAGCCAAAATGCCATATGAGATATGGATAGGACGTAAGCCAGTACTCTCGCACCTTAGGGTTTGGGGGTGTCTGGCTTATGTTAAATGTTTAATTACAGACAAGCTTGAACCTAGGTCTGACAAGTGTAATTTTATAAGATACCCAAAAGAGACCAAAGGGTATTATTTCTACCTTGCTGATGAACAAAAGGTGTTTGTCAGCTTTAAGGCAATCTTTTTAGAAAAGGAGTTCCTTAGTGAAGGAACTGTTGCCTCTAAGGTCGAACTTGACGAAGTTCGATAGGTGGAAAATCCGACACATGTTACTGAACCTGAACCGTTGATTAGATCAGATATGGAGCCCATTGATTATGCACCCTTAAGGCGGTCTGGTAGAGTACCACATCAATCGGATAGATACTATGGTTTCTTGATCCGGGATGGCGATCCTATCGAACTTGATGAAAACGATGAGGATCCGATCACCTACATGGATGCAATGCAGAGACCTGACTCTGAGAAATGGCTAGAGGCCATGAAATCCGAAATGGAGTCCATGAAGGTCAACGATGTGTGGACATTGGTTGACTCACCCGAAGGAGTGAAACCCATAGGGTGTAAGTGGGTCTTCAAGAGGAAGAGGGGCGCAGACGGAAAGGTGGAGACCTATAAAGTCCGTCTGGTTGCCAAGGGATATCATCAATATTATGGTATAGACTATGACGAGATGTTTTCTCCTGTGGCAATGCTTAAATCCATTCGGATTATACTTGCGATAGCTGCCCATCTAGACTATGAAATCTGGTAGATGGATGTGAAGACAGTTTTCCTAAACGGAGAGCTGGATGAAGAGGTGTATATGATACAACCTGAAGGGTTCACATCCACAGATGAGTCTAAGGTATGCAAGCTACAAAGGTCCATTTATGGACTTAAGCAGGCATCTCGGAGTTGGAACATACATTTTGATAGGATGATCAAAACGTATGGCTTCGTTAAGAACGGAGAAGAGCCCTGCATTTATAAGTGGGTTAATGGTCCAGTAGTAGTATTTCTTGTATTGTATGTGGATGACATTCTCTTAATCGAGAATGATGTCCCTGCATTACAGGGAATAAAGATTTGGCTATCGTCACAGTTCTCCATGAAGGATCTGGGAGAAGCTTCCTACATCCTAGGGATGAGGATCTATAGGGATAGATCCAAAAGGTTGCTTGGCTTATCCCAGTCTACGTACATTGATACTATGCTGAAAAGGCTCAGCATGGAGAATTCCAAGAAAGGCTATCTACCAATAGGCCATGGAATTTCTCTCTTGAAAAGGGATTGTCCGACGACACCTTAAGAGAGAGAGCGTATGGGTAGGATTCTATATGCTTCGACAGTGGGATCTATCATGTACGCTATGACATGTACACGACCAGATGTGGCATACTCACTAGGGGTAGTGAGTAGATACCAATCTGATCCAGGGGAGAATCACTGGAAGGTTGTTAAAACCATCCTGAAGTATTTAAGAAATACTAAGGACCAGTGGCTTGTTTATGGTGAATCGGACTTGAGACTTATAGAGTTTACAGACTCTAATTTTCAGTCTAATTACGATAACAGCAAGAGTGTGTCAGGATTTATTTTTACCCTTAATGGTGGGGCTGTCTGCTGGAAGAGTTCCAAGCAGCACATCGTGGCTGATTCAGTATGCGAGGCAGAGTATATTGCTGCATCTGATGCTGCCAAAGAAGCAATGTGGCTGAGGAAATTCATCACCAAGCTCGGAGTAGCACCCTCCCTTGTTGGTCCAGTTTTGCTCTACTGTGATAGCTCTGGAGCCATTGGTCAGGTGAAGGAACCGAAGGCACACCAGCAGATGAAGCATATTCTACGCCGCTACCATCTCATCCGGGAGATCGTGGATTGAGGTGACGTCGACCTTCAGAAGATCGACAGAAAGGAGAACCTGGCCGACCCATTCACTAAAGTCATTACGGTGAAGGAGTTCAACGACTACAAGTCGAAGATGGGTATTAGATACTGCACCGATTGGCTTTAGGTCAAGTGGGAGATTGTTGGGAATAGTATCCCAAAGCCAATCGTCAGTCTGTTGATGGTTGTGCTCCTTTTGTATTAGTACATGAATTATAAATAAATAAAAGTTATTTTAGTATTTTTTCATCATAAATGTTTCATCTTCTAATGAACTCCTGTGTTGTGGTGAAGTCCTTAGGACTATTTAGACTCGACAAAGGAGGATTTGTCGCTTAGTCCTTAAACCTGTTCGCGACCAAATGATATGTTGTTACCAAGGACGACAACGTTTATCGAGCATAGGTCGTTGTGTGCCATATGGATTGGTTGTCCTCATAACCAAGGAGTGTGGAGACACTGGTATGGCATACAGGTGAGATGTAATGGTACATCTGCACTGAACGTGACCGACTCCGAAGCTATTTTTGCTGTCAAGATTTGCTCCGATGGGATATGGGTATAAATGTCCCTCCGACCTGAGACCGCCACGATGACTTGCAAGCAACTCACTGCACTTAGGCACTGGACTACCTGAATTTCTAATTCAATGACGGAAGGCTGCTGGGTGTAGTCAAGTACTTGACTTGTCGGTGCGTGTGTCAAGATGGGATTGACCACTCCAGTTTAGGAGCTGTGTACAGTCGTGTTTCAATTTAGCAAAACCTTGGCCAGGATAGTCCTAGTGAGGAGTCACAGGACTAATTGAGTTGAGCACGATTCGGATGATCTCATCAGGGTTGACAGTTTAACCCTGAGTCATCCTAAACACAGGGGTCAAAAGGGATGAATTATACATTAACCATATTCACATAGATTCTGAATATTACGATTGCGACTATTCGACCTATCCGATCGTCGGGTACCATTGCTAGATGGTCACTTCGATTAGTACAGAAATTGGTTCCTGTGCTACCGACTTAGGTTTGAACCTGCAGGGTCACACACATTAGAGGTTCCTTTCTGATCTGATGGCTGATTATGAGTCTTATGTGTTTGGAACTCTATGATTGAGAATTAGGATTCTCTGAACATGAGTTCCACACATTTTGGGTACCGGGGTCAAAATTTTGAATTTCAAATTTTGAATTTGAAATTTGAACTCTTTGATCAGGATTTCATATCGATGGTCTCTGATGCCTAATTGCCCATCGGATTTGGACTCAATATTTATGAAAAGTTTAATTAGTGATTTGATCACTAATTAACTCAATTTGATTGAGTAATTATTTTTAGATCAAGTCCAATTGAATTGGATTCAGTTTGGATTGACCCGATTAGGTTAAGTGTTGATCTAATCGCTAAGGTGGTTTAGTCCCTGATTTGATCAGGAGTTAGGCTTAGTTAATTTCTGATTTGATTAAGATTTTATTGAGTCTAATTAAGTCTAATTATGTTGGATTTAATCTGGTCTAATTGTGCTTAACCTATTTTAATTAGGTTGGCTCAATTTGAATCAAACCACCTTGTTTTAAATTCCCTATGCCACCCAACTTCCTTGCACCCATTTGAATTTGCGAGAAAAAATTTTCTCATAAATTTTCTCCCATGCAAAGCTCTCTCATGCCCACTTTTATGCACCATATGGATGGATAAAACTGATTAGTTAATCATTCAAATTCAAAGCATGTTTGAATTTGAATGGATAACTTATCTCTTTTGCCTTCAAGCTTATCCATCTTGTGTGCCACATAATTCACACGAGAAAGAGTTTCTCATGAAACCTTTCCATGCACAAAGAGTCCACGCCCTTCTCTTCTCATGCCATAAGTGGATAGGGATGAGTTGGTTTTCATTTGAATTCAAATTTGATTTGAATTCAAATATGTAACCACTTGTCTTTATCCTCTCACGCGGATAAGACACGTTTTGAACTGTTTTAAAAGAGATAGGGAGGTGGGGCATCTGTAGAAAAATTTTAAGAAAGAGAGTGTGGTGTGAGAAAGTTTTATACATAAGGTGAAGGTCCAAAACCTTCCGAGAGAAAAAGAAAGAAAAGAAAGAAAATTGGGCATAGGGTTTTCAGTGTAATCCCTAGGGTTTCAGCCAAGGGTTCGGGAAGTGAGATTGGTGTGCCACGAGTGTCGTGAGTCCACCAAATTTCAGGGAGAGATCCATCAACCTCTCAACCAATCATGCAGATGATCCAGAGTATCTGAGGAGTCAGCACACATCGATCAAAGGAGTTCGATCAACATTAGCCATCAAAAGGGTGAAATCACGAACTAGCATTCGTGTGGAACCGATCAGACGGGAGCTTCGTGTGGATGATCCACAGAGGCCAAATACTAGTGTGGCTGTGACATGATGATCAGAGCCCCCCGACGGTGATCAGATTGCGGTGATCGACTATCCGCAAAAGGTGATGTGTTCTGAACACAGTACAGTAAAAAGTTTACTGTTTCAAATTTGAATTTCAAATTTAAATGCATGCTGTTAGATCATATTTAGATCCTAGTGTAGGGTTAATTAGTATTAATTAATGAGATTAATTAATAATTCTACTGTAAAATAGTAATTTTGAAAAAATTTTAAAATTATCATTTTGCCCCTGCACTGAATTTTCGCTTTACTAAGATGTACTAAGAGCAGTCCAATATGAAACTATATCATTTTATGAGATAATTGAAAAAATTTTTTCATTGGTATTACATCTTCGATCCAATCTAAGTACCTTTAGAAATTTTTTGATTTGCTTCTCTACTTTACATCTGAATTATTTGAATCTTCTAAAAATTTCAGATTTGTATCTCATATACTTACCCATACCATGACTGATCATCGATAAACATAACGAAGTAGAGACAACTCCTTTCAGTAGTACATTACATGGGCTATACACATCAAATGTGTATAAGGATAAGTATCTCAGTGGTCCTTTTTCTCTTGTCTCACAAGAGTAGCTTGGTCATATTTTCTCAAAGAGATGATGCACAAACTAGATATGACTCAACAGTCAATGAGCCCAAAGCTCATATTTTTCAGTTTGTTCATCATTTCTTCTCCAATACGATCTAGCCTAAGGCCCCACATATACTTTAATGTTTATCTCAATTTTTGGATCTCTCAGATCCAATGGCATCACTACTTGCTCAATTAAGTTTATAGATACATCACCATGTAAATGATAAAAACTGTCTCTAAGAATTGAATCTAAACGATAATTACAAAGGACAGATACCCATGGCCACAACAGCAACTATTATCCTATAACCAATTTAAGGGTTACTTCCTCAGCCCTCTACCTTCCCATAGACTCTATAAAAATCACTAGAGTCGACAACTCAATTAGGAGAAGAAAAAATTGCAAGGATAGTATTGAGCAATTTCGACATGCCTACTCTAGGCATGTCTTTGTTTGTTTAGGCTTCTTTAGGTATTTACCTCTGAACTCTTTCAAGATTTCTTTGTTATCAATATTTTGATCAATTCAGATAAGGTGCCATGATGGTCATTCATATGGTAGTTTACCATAAACTATCCATATAAACTAATCGAAGATCACAGGATCAAATTCATAAGTAATTCCTTGTGCATGGTCATGTCGAGCCTTTTAAGCTCCTTAATGTCTTTGATTATTATCAAATAATGATCATAGACTGACTGTCAATCACGCATTAGATGTACTATACGACTCTGATCACCTCACAATATTTGTAGATGAATCAATATGATCATTGAGAGTAAACATGTGCTTATGCATATGTTAGAGTTCATCTAACATGGACTTCAACATACAGTACCTATCTTTATTGGCATTATCTATCCACTCATCAAGTATAGCTCGTTGACTATGGGTTTAGACAGTTTGTTAACATCAGAATAACCTGGTAGAGAACATTGCTTAATTTTCTAAAATTAAGAATTATTCTTAGGTTTATGAGCCAGTCTATGTAATTGGTTTTGATTAATCGGTTGATATCTAGGATTTAAGCTAGAAGGTTGGAAGCTGACACAATAAACAACAAAGAGCAAAGATTTTAATTAGATATTTATACTTATTTTATAATTTACTCTAGAGACTTTTAGATGCAAAAAGAGACTCTCTTTATTTTATCAGATCTCTCACACTCTCTGGGTGGAGAAATAAAAATCCTAATACGATAACTGGGCTTCTAGTGGGTACTTCGATCCCATCGATGCCGTGTACCTTACCTAACAGTTATTGGTAACATGAATGAATATCAATGCATGGACAACTCTTTGTCCAAATACTTCTCTAAGCATATTGCAACTACTTGATCTCTAAGTCATGTGGACTTACCTAACAGTTATTGCCTGCACTCCTTAGTTAGGTTAGACCCACCATTCACAAGCAGGTACAAATTCATCATTAGATCTCTCACCTAATAGTTATTGGATCTAATCACATCTTTATCCTGAAGCAACTCTTTGCTAATAGAGTGGTTGCATATTTTCAATGCAACTGAACCACTATGACCAGCCGAGAACAATCAATATCAGTAGCATGCCCGCACATCTACAACGATAGAAGACCTTGGACTTAATATTTATGGAGAGATTTAGGTTTAGGTCTTATCTAATCAATCATCACATGACTGATATAATTGGCATGGGTTAAATCAAACCACCAAGCAACCATATTTGAGACACAATCTTTCAAATTGACCAGATAAGTGGAGATTGGTGGGGGTCCCCTCGTTGCTTTCCTTAGATATCAATAAATTGATCAGATCAGTGAACAAAACCAATTAAATAATCACCTTTCAATTTAAGTATCTTAGACACCAATTGGATAATTGATCCAAATGGGTTAGCTTAGGTAAATCAGATTCGATCCATAGAGTTGAATTAGGTCTTTAGGTTAATCCAAATAGGCAGAGCAGATTGAGATAGCTCAGAATGGGGCTCTTCGTAAAACTTTATCTACCATTCTCCATCATGAATCCCTCTTCTTGGTGGCAGCAATGGGCAGGGATGCCTCAACCACAGAGCAGGCTTTTTCTTGGGTGCCATAGATCCAAAATCCTCCCAGATTTGCAGTCGATTAAGGGTTCTAAGGGTTGGATTTTGAGTTCCTTGGGTTTAAAGGTGAGACGACTAAGAAACGAAATAAAATAGGTCCATAGGATATCCCATTTAAAAATAGGATTCTCAACAACTTAGTTGCCTCAGAATTATTTTGAGTTGGCTCAATGGTGGGTCGACTAAGTTTTTCATGAAAAAATGGGTTAGCTGACTCAGCCCGGCAGAAGCCTAAACTATCTAGGTTTCAAGGTTAAAAATGATGCAACTTAAGCATGCTTTTCTCAATAAAATTAGGACATCAATAATTCAAAAAAAATCATCATATTAGAAGCAATCATTTCAACATTAAATGCACATTCAATAATTTAACAAATTGGATCAAATAAATCTAATTACTTTTTTATTGCACAAAATCTTTTTTTATTTAATGGCTTAGTAAAAATATCTATAATTTGATTTTTAGTTGGCACAAATTCAAGAGTTATATCATTATTTTGTACATGATTTCTAATAAAATGGTGTCTAACTTCTATATATTTTGTTCTTGAATATAATATAAGATTTTTAGTTAAATTTATGGTGCTTGTGTTGTCACATCGAATAAGAATATTATTACAAGTAATACCATAGTCTTCTAGTTATTGTTTGATCCATAATAGTTAAGTACAATAACTTCCAGCAGCAATGTATTCGACTTTCATTGTAGACAAGGCTACTTAATTTTGTTTCATGCCGAAATATGAGATCAAATTTACTCTTAAAAATTGATAGTACCATTAGTACTCTTTCTATCTAAGCAATAACCAGCAAAATCTAAATCACTATTCCAATTAAGTTAAATGAGGATTGTTTTGAATACCATAAACCTATATCTTGAGTATTTATTAAATACTTAAAGATTTTTTTAACTGCAACTACATGAGATTTCTTAGGATTTGATTGATAATGTGCACACATACATACATTAGACATTATATCCGGCCTACTTATAGTTGAATAAAGCAAAGATCCAATCATACCTCGATATAGCTTGGGATCTATGATTTTTTCTTTTAGATCTTGATCAAGCTTGCAACTTGTGCTCATAGGGGTGCCATTTCCTCTGATATTCTCCATCCCAAATTTTTTTAGCATTTTCTTGATGTATTTGCTTTGGTTGATGAAGATTTCCTCATTTGATTGCTTGATGTGGAGTCTGAAGAAGAAATTCAGCTCTTCCATCATGCTCATCTCAAACTTATCCTGCATAAGTCTAAAAAAATCTCTACACAAGACTTTATTAGTAGCACCAAATACAATGTCATTAACATATAATTGCATAATCAACAAATCATTTGATCTTAATTTAAGAATAATGTTTTATCTATATTGCCCTTTTAAAATTATTGTTTAGTAAGAACTTAACCTATCATACCAAGCCCTAGGTGCTTCTTAAGTTTGAATACATGATTAGACAATTCTTGATTTTCAAAATCTGAAGGTTATTTTTACATAAACTTTTTTCTCAATTAATCCATTCAAGAATGCACTCTTTATATTCATTTAAAAAATTTTAAAATTCATAAGCAATCTAATGGCTTCAAGTCTAGCTATGGGTGCAAAGGATTCATTAAAATCAATTCTTTCTTCTTGATTGTATCTTTGTGAAACCAACTTAGTTTTATTTCTAATTACATTGCCCTTCTCATCAAGTTTATTTCTAAAGATCCATTTAGTTCTAATTACTAAAATATTTTTAGATTTTTCAGCTAATTTTCAAATATTATTTTTTTCGAATTGATTTAATTCTTCTTGCATTGCTATATCCAATTAGGATCTTTTTCTGCTTCCATTATATTTTTAAGTTCTAAATGTGATACAAAGGCAAAATGATTCATAGCTTCCCTAAGTGATGCTCTAATTTTAACACCAAGAGATGGATCACCTATTATTAAGTCTTTAGAGTGATTGTGATCATACCTCCATTCTTTTGGTAAATTGGATGTATCTTGCTCATCTTGGGGTTGTGACATATCTTTTTCAACATCTTGGTCCACATCTTCTTTCTCTTGAGAGGGAGTATCTTCAATAGTCATATCTTTCAACTTCTTTTCAAGATTTTCTGCATCCACATCAAGCTTTTCTTCTTTTATTTTAAGAGAGTTAGTTTCATCAAAAATGACATGCACCAATTTTTCTACAATCAAAATTCTTTTATTAAATACTTTATATGCTCTACTACTAAATAAATGGGCTAGAAAAATACTTTCATCAAATTTTATATCAAATTTTTTTAGTTTATCTTTATCATTTATTAAAATGAAGCATCTACACCCAAAAACTTTAAAATATGAAATATTAGGTTTCTTTTCTTTATAGAATTTATATAGAGTTTTCTTCAAAATTAGTCTAATTAATGCTCTATTTAGCACATAGCATGCAGTGTTAATGGCTTTCATTCAAAAATATTTTGGAAGGTTGCTTTCATAAAGCATGGTTCATACTATTTCAATTAATATCCTATTCTTTCTTTCTACCATCTCATTTTGTTGAAGTATCCTAGATACAGAAAAATTATGATTAATTTTATTTTTAGAATAAAAATTTTTAAATTTATAATTTTTAAATTCGATACCATGATCATTTTTTATTTTTAAAGCACTATGCTCTTATTCACTGATTATTTTGTTAAATAGATCAACAAACATATCAAAGGCTTCATCTTTATGTGCTAAGTATAACACCCAAGTGAATCTAGAATAGTCATCAATTATAACAAATCCAAATCTTTTTCCTCCAAGACTAGTAGTTAAAATAGGTCCAAACAAATCCATATGAAGCAATTCTAGTGACCTAATTGTTGAAACAATATTCTTGGATTTGAAAGAAGATTTAGTTTGTTTGTCAAGTTGACGAGCTTTGCAAATTTTATTTTTTTTAAAATTTATCTTAGGTAAACCTTTTACTAAGTCAAATTTAATTAATCTTGCTAATGAATCCATACTTGCATAACCTAGTCAATTATATCAAATCCAACTAGATTCATTTACTTGAGTATTCATAGCGACAAGATATTTAATATTTTTTTTTTTTAAGTTCATCAAGATCAATAATATAAATATTATTATATTTTATTCTTATAAATTTAATGCTATCATCAAATGGACTAGTTACAATACGATGAGAAGATTTGAAGAAAATATTAAAGTTTTTATCACAAAGTTGACTTATGCTAAGCAAGTTATACATCAAATTTCAACTAACAGTATATTTTCTATATTAGTGGATGGTGTTATCAAGATATTATTGAGATCAATAAATTTTTTTTTACTGTTGTTTCCAAAAGTTACCACACCTCCATCTGTAGCTTCAAAAGAGATAAATTATGATTCATCTCCCATTATATGCCTCGAGCATCTGCTATCAAGGTACTATCTTTTTTTAGTTCTCATGGATGCCAAGCACACCTACACAAGCAATCAAGTAAACTTCGGTACCCAAGCTAACTTGGATCGTTTGAGGTTAGTACAAATGATTCTTTTTGAAATTCAAATTTATTTTATCTTTGATTTATTTGAATTCAAGATTTTACTTACATTCATGATTTTGCATCCTATAAATTTATGTCCAATCTTATTACATCTATAACAAGTAATGTTCCTACCATGATTTTGAGATTTTATAGATACATTCTTTAAAAATTTTTGCTTTTTTAATGGATTATATCCTATATTGGCTTTATCAAAAAACTATCTTTTGTTGTTCAATTAATATATGCAAATTTTAAAAATTTAGTATAAATTTATCTACTATAGGTTATTCATTTCTTCTTGTAAAGATTCATTCTTTTTATTTGATTCATCTAGTTTACTTTGTAATTCTTTCATGTCTTCTTCTACTTTAGCTTTATCTTTACTTAAGGATTGATTCTCTTTCTTAAGTTTTTTGTTCTTATGAGATAGCTTCTTAAAATCATAATGTAAATTATTGTAAACATCATACAATTTCTTAAATGTAAATTCAAAAATTGAGTCATTATCATTTACCTCATCATCAAGAGCCATAAGGCAATGATTTGCCTTTTCTTCTTTTTGAAAACTTTTCTCGTTTAAAAAGAAATCCTTATCATTGCTTCATGTTGCTTTTAGTGCTTTCTTCTTTGGCTTCTTGAAGCTTTCTTCAACAATAGACAATCCATTCAAAAATATCCAGACTTCTTGCACTCATAGCAAAGAGCTTGATCCTTCTCTTTTTCTTTCTCTCTTTCTTTGCAACCTTCTCCCTTGTTATACCTTCTCTTTGGTTCAAACTTTTTTCTTCTCCTCATGAATTTCTTGAACGTTCTAGCTATCATTGCCATCTCTTCATCATCCTCTGAGTCTTCTTCAGAGTCATTATCTTCTTCATGGATGGCAGTAGTTTTGAGGGTGATGCTTTTCTTTTGCTTCGCTTCTTTTTCTTTGCCTTGGTGTTGTTTCTTGAATTAATTTTGATGATTATAAAATATTTGAAGGGATTACTAATGATTTTGATTTGAAAAAAATTTATTATATTTCAGGGGCAAAATTATAATTTTATCAAATTCTGATTTGAAAGCCTCAAGAGCAAGAACAAAAGATTTGTAATCTATTGGAGGTAATTTCATACTTTTTGGATGGATATATTGAGAGAAATTAGTTTAAAGAATTGGGTCAATCCTTTGGATCGACTCCTATCAAAAGAGACTGAACGGTATGCTATTTCTGACTGACACATCCAAAAGAGACGACCCCATGAGTCGACTTCTGTTGCTGTGCAAGCCAAAGTTGTAAAATAGTCAGTTTCTATTCTGTACCATAGAGGTCGACCCCATGAGTCGACCCCTGTGCAGAGGTCGACCCCATGAGTCGACCCCCTGTGATAGAAATTTTCGTAACGGTTAGCTTTCAGCTCTTTTTGACAGTATTTAATACTCTTTTAATGATCTCCAACAGCTCTATTTTCAGTCCAGATTTATCTCTAGCATCCATTGAAGATATAAAGGCACTTAAAAGAGAAAAAAAATAAGATTTTTCAAGCATTCATTTCAGCCCTAAGCAAAAAGATATCTTCAAGCAAAAGAAACTTTCAATTCAAATTCACCAATCCCTTAAGAGCTCATTCAAGTCTTCAACCACCTTAAGAGAAATCAGAAAAGCTTCCTTCATATTGTGTAAAGTATATTTAAAGTTTTATTTGCTCATTAAAAGAGCTAAATTTGTATTTTCATGTGATTAACTCATATACTCTATTTTGTCTTTTTTTTTATTTTGAAAGGATTCCAAAACTTGAAAAGATTGGTTCGAACCTTGAATCAGATTGTATTAGATTGGCTTGTACCCGAGAATAAGTATTCTAGCTTGAGATAGCTAGAGTCAAAGGTACCAACATTGTATTCTTATTGAATATAATTTAGTGGATTTAAATTTTTAAGTAGGAACTTGGAGAGTAGATGTAGGTGCAAAGTTGGCACCGAATCACTATAAATCTTGATTGTTTGTGGTATACTTACTTGCTCTCTTCCTAAATTTATTTATTTTCTTGCATTCTTGCATCTTATTGCTACACCTTGCTTAAATCACTCACTACATATAACTTGCTTAGTATTACTTAATCCTTGTGGTTCTAAATTAACTTTAAAATTTTAAAAATCAAATTCATCCCTCCCTCTTGGGTTGTATAACTGGGTAACAAGTAGTATCAGAGCTTGGTGCTTTAGCCCTTTTTTGATTTAACCATCAAAAAGCCAAAGATCTATGGCAACTCAAGTTGGTGCTTCACTAATCGAGGGGCAGTCCACAAACCGACCTTCACTTTTAAATGGATCAAACTATACCTATTGAAAAGCTCGAATGAAAATTTTTATCCAAGTACTTGACTATGATATGTGGAGTATCATAGTTAATGAACCACACACACCCACTAAGATAATTGATGGTGTAGAATCAACCAAATCCGAAAGAGAATGGGATGAGGTTGACAAAAAAATAGCTCAACTCAATGTCAAAGCCATGAATATTTTATATCGTGCTTTAGATGCTAATAAATTTAATCATATTTCAACATGTATGTCAGCTAAAGAAATATGGGATAGATTAGAAGTAATGCATGAAGGCACTAATCAAGTTAAGAAATCAAAAATTAATATACTTGTACACAAATATGAACTCTTTAAAATGGAGCATGATGAATCAATAACTGAAATATTTACTCATTTTACAGATATTATTAATGATCTAAAAAGTCTTGATAAGTCTTATTCCAACAGTGATCTTGTGAGAAAGATTCTTAGATCTTTACCAAGGACTTGGGAGGCTAAAGTGACCGCAATCCAAAAAGCCAAAGATCTGAATGTTTTACCCTTGGAGGAGCTTCTAGGATCGCTAATAACACATGAGCTAAGCATGAAACAACATCAAGAAGAAGATGTCAAGAAAAAGAGGACAATCATCCTCAAGTCCACTACTCAACTCGATAAGAAATCCGAAGAAACAGAAAATGAAGAGCAAGATGAAGAAATGGCCCTCATCACTAGAAAGTTTAAAAGATTTTTGAAGAAAAAAAAATAAGAGATGAGAAAGAGGCCACCTACAAAAGGGGAGCATAGCAAGGAGAAGGATAAGGAGCAACCCCTTATTTGTTATGAATGTAAGAAGTTGGGACACTTTAGATCTGAATGTCTACAACTTAAGAAGGGCCCCAAGAAGTATAAAAAAAAGGCTATAATGGCTACATGGAGTGATAGTGATGAGTCAAGCTTCGAAGAAGAAGAGTCTCATGAACAAGCCAACTTGTGCCTTATGGCACATGAAAATGAGGTAAATGCTGAAACTCCTAATGACTTTACTTTTGAAGAACTTCAAGAAGTATTTTATAATCTAGTTGATGATCAAAAAAAGTTAGGGGTAAAGAACAAAGAATTAAAATCAAAGAATCAATCTTTACTAAAAGAAAATGAGATTATTTTAAATGAAAAATCCATCTTGACATAAGAAAATCAAAACTTAAAAAATAAAATTACTAAGTTAAAACTTATAGTAGAAAAGTTCACTCTAAGTTTAAATAAACTTCAAACAATACTTAATAATCAAAAGATCATTTATGATAAAGCCAGTCTTGGCTACAACCCTTTAAAGAAATAAATTTTTTTAAAAAAACATCTATGTGAACTCATCAAGCAACAAATTTTTAAATATTACTTGCTTTAAATGTGGTAAAGAAGGACACAAATTCTATACATATTTTTCTAATAAATCTAAATATTCTAATGTGAAAAAAATATATATTCCAAAAGAAACTATTGTGACTAACCAAAAAGGATCCAAAAAAACTTGGGTACCTATAGTCAAAACTTGATTTTTGTATGCAGGTGTGTCTTGCATCCCAAGGAACAAATCGAAAATGGTATCTTAATAGCGGATGCTCAAGACACATGATCGGTGATGAATCTCAATTCATCACACTTGATACAAAAGATGGAGGGATGGTCACCTTTGAAGATAATGGCAAAGAAAAGATCATCGGTATAGGTAACATTGGTATCACTCCCTCCAAGTATATTGAAAATATTTTATTAGTAGATAGTTTGAAACATAATCTATTAAGCATTAGTCAAATTTATGATAAAAGGTACAAAGTTATTTTTAAATCTTTATTATGCATAGTAACCAGTCCCAATGACGAAGGCATTAAATTTATTGGGCATAGATATGGTAATATTTATATGATAGATTTGAATGATCTTTCCAAGATAAACATGCAATGTCTAGTAGCCTTGAATGCCAAAATTAATGAGACTAGTTGGCTTTGGCACCGTAGGCTTGTATATATTAGCATGCATTCATTTTTAAAACTTATTAAAACAAAATTAGTTACTGGTTTACCTAAATTAAATTTTGAAAAGGATAGAATTTGTGATGCATGCCAATTGGGTAAACAAACAAAAGTCTCATTCAAATCTAAAAATATTGTTTCAACTTCTAGGCCATTAGAATTATTGCATATGGATTTATTTGGACCCACTAGAACTATTAGTTTAGGTAAGAAACGTTATGGCTTTGTAATTATTGATGATTTCTCTCGTTTTATGTGGATTTCCTTTTTGACATATAAGGATGAAACTTTTCATGTGTTCTCAAAATTTTACAAAGAGTTACTAATGAAAAAGGTTTCTTAATTCAAAATATTCGAAGTGATCATGGAACCGAATTTGAAAATCAAAATTTTGAAAAGTTTTGTAATGAAAAAGACGTTCACCTCAACTTTTCAGCACCTAGGACATCCCAACAAAATAGGATAGTAGAAAAAAAAATAGAACCTTTGAAGAAATGGTCCGTACCATGCTATGTGAAAGCAACCTCCCAAGATACTTTTGGGCCAAAGCAATTAACACGACATGCTATATTTTAAATCGTGCCTTAATTAGACCAATTCTAAAAAAAATATCCTATGAGCTTTGGAAAGGAAGAAAACCAAACATTGCATTTCTTTATGTTTGGGGTTGCCGATGTTTTATTTTGAACAATGGTAAAGAGAGATTAAAAAAATTTGATGCAAAATCTGATGAAGCTATTTTTCTTGGTTACTCCTCTTCTAGCAAAGCTTTTAGAGTTTTCAACAAAAGAATTTTAGTAGTAGAGGAGTCAATACATGTTATTTTTGATGAGACTAATGATCTTCCTTCAAAGAAGTATGAAGATATTGATGATGCAGATCCTCTTATAGAAGGGATGAAGGAGCTCACCCTAAAAGACTCAACAATTCAAAATGAAGAAGAACATAAAAACAAATAAGATTATGAAGGTGAGGAACAACAAGAACAACCTCAAGGTACAAATGATCTACCCAAAGAATGGAGGTATGATCATAATCACCCCAAAGAACTAATCATTGATGATCCTACACATGGAGTAAGAACTTATTCTTCACTTAGAGATGCATACAATCATTTTGTATTTGTTTCTCAGTTTGAACCTAAAACCATAGATGAAGCTGAAAAATATTATAATTGGATAAATACAATGCAAGAGGAACTTAATCAATTCAAAAGAAATAATGTATAGACTTTAGTATCAAGACCTAAAAATTATTCTGTAATTAGCATAAAATGGGTATATAGAAATAAATTGGATGAATATGGAAATATGATTAGGAATAAAGCAAGATTAGTTGCAAAGAGTTATAATCAAGAAGAGAAAATTGATTTTGATGAGTCTTTTGCATCTGTTACTAGATTAGAAGTAATTAGGCTTTTACTTGCATATGCATGCTTTATGAACTTTAAGTTATTCCAAATGAATGTCAAAAGTATTTTTCTAAATGGTTATATTGCTGAAGAAGTATATGTAGAACAACCTCTCGATTTTGAAAATCATGCTTTTCCTAATCATGTTTTCAAATTAAACAAAGCTTTGTATGCTTTAAAATAAGTAGCTAGGGCTTGGTATGAAAGGTTAAGTAAATTTTTGCTTAATAATGATTTTTCAAGAAGAAATATAGATACAACCCTTTTTATTAAAAGAAATCATGATGATATCTTACTTGTACAAATATACGTTGACGACATTATATTTGGGTCTACTAATGAAACTCTTTGTCAAGATTTTACTAAGCTCATGCAGGGAGAGTTCGAGATGAGCATGATGGGAGAACTTACATTCTTTCTCAGACTCCAAATCAAACAAACAAAGGAAGGGATCTCCATCACCCAAAGTAAGTACACAAGAGAACTACTCAAAAAATTTAGAATGGAGAGCTCCAAAGTAATTGGTACACCCATGAGCCCATCATGTAAGCTTGACAAAGATGAAGGAGGTAAAAATATAGACTCAAAATTTTATAGAGGCATGATTGATTCTTTATTGTATTTAACTGTTAGTAGACCAGATATTATGTTTAGTGTTTGTCTATGTGCTCACTTTCAATCAAATCCAAAAGAATCATACTTAAATACAGTTAAAATTTTTTTTAAATATTTAAAAGGTACACAAACTCTAGGATTATAATATTCTAAGGACTCATTAATTGACTTAATAGGATATTTAGATGTCAATTTTGTTGGATGTAAATTAGATAGAAAATATACTAGTAAAACTTGCCAATTTTTTGGAGTTAACTTAATCTCTTGGTTTAGCAAGAAGCAAAATTCGGTAGCACTGTCTACAGCCGAGGCCGAATATATTGTAGCCGAAAGTTGCTGTGCTCAAATCTTGTGGATTAAGCAACAACTTGAGGACTTTGGCATCAAACTCAATGAAACTCCCATAAGATGTGATAACACTAGTGCCATTAATCTAACTAAAAATTTAATTCAGCATTCTAGATCAAAATATATTAAAATTAGACATCATTTCATAAGAAAATATATCCAAAATAAAGATATAATTTTTTATTATGTATCTACTGAAAAATAATTGGCTGACATCTTTATCAAGGCCTTAAGTAAAGATAGATTTTATGAAATTAGAAGAGAATTAGGAACCCTTGATCCTTCAGCTTGAGTATCTTTCTGATTCCAAGTTTAATTCGCCAAAAATTCATTGAACCAATATATTTTTGAGCTAAATTCACATCTCTCCTTTCTTAAAAGCTCAAAACTATCCTTCAAATGATCAATCTCTTAAATAGACACCCTTCCTTTAAGTTTCAAGCTTTTTTGAAATTTTTCTATCATTTTTTTTTTAATTTTTCCTTACCATGAGTCGACCCCCAGGGTCGACCCTAGCATAAACTTATAATTTTTTTATTAAAATCCATCGGGCTTTATTTTATTGAGATTTCTTCGATTGCAAAGAGCCGATCCCTTTACTGTTCGTCCCCATTCCATCGAACAAGATCACCTCCCTCTCTACTCTCATCTCAAAATCTCTCTTCCTACCAGATTTTCTCCTTTAAATTGCCCCTTTAGGATTTAAATCTCTCTTATTTTTCTTCTTCGTTTGGACGGTTCGAACTTACCCTAGCTTTAAACCCTCTTTTTCCAAACCGACCGTCTATCTCCCCAAAATCTTTACTTTTTCTTAAAATTCCTTTCACTCTACCCCTCATCAAATCTTCCAGGCTGTTTGCAAGTCTCTCCTGTCCAAAATGGCTACCAAATCAAAGCTACCACAGAGAAAAAAATTTATTTGAGGGTTAGAGGAAGATGTGCGCAGAAAAAGAATGGCAGTCGAGCCCTCTTCTGCTCCAACCCCTGCTCCAGGTCCTGCTCCAGCTTCTACATAGTCCCCACTCAGCTCAAGCAAGGTACCTCTCTCCAATCGAAAAGTAAAATCCGAGAAAAATATAGACTTTAAGTTTTTTGAAAAAGAAAGATTTTCTATTGGATCAAAGATTAAAAATCAAGGATGGGAGTTTTACTATTTATTAAAAAAAAATACTTATGTTGATTTGATCAGAGAATTCTACTTAAATTTAAGTTACTGTAATGAAAAAGTAAAATCTTTGGTGAAAGGGGTTAACATAGTTATTGATCCATTGCACTTGGGACAAATGTTACACTTGCCTTGTGAAGGCTATACTCATATGGAGCTCCCAATCAAAGAAGAAGGATTAAGTACTATCTTAGGGAGGGAATTTACTGAAAACTTGAATAAATTAGAAGTAAAAATTTTTTCGATCGAGATGAGGCTTTTACATCACATGGTAATCAAACTGTTTGTCCCTAGGAGTGGTAGACATGACCTCTTATCTGGTAGGGACATATGCATCATGTACCATGTGATCATCGAGACTCTCCTCAACCTTTCTACTTGGATGTTTGAGGCCATGAGAGAAACTTTAAATAGGTCTAAGGCTCACCTGCCTTATAGTATGGCACTCACCCTAGTCTTTAGGAGGCTCGGAGTCTATTTTGAGGGGGAGGCAGTCACCAAGTTATCACACTCTGACACCATCAACCACCACACACTGCACTGCATGGGTTTCTCAAAGACTGATGGCGGTTGGTCGAAGGGTGTTGAGGAAAGAGCTGAGGAGAGAGCAGAAGAGGAAGGACTGTCTTCACCCCCTCATGATCACAGGGCATCTTCTGATATTTAGTTCGTGTCTTATCACGAGGCTGGTCCCTCAGAGTCTGTGAGGAGGCATGTTTCTGTACCATAGTCTGGGAGCAGAGTAGATTTTTTAGAGGTCAGACTTGTAGATGATCAGATTGAGTTGATATCCCAGCGTGTTACTTTCATTTTATCTCAGTAGTTTGCCATCTCAAGCTTTGCTCAGAGGATGATATCTCAGGCTGTTTCAGATCAGACTTTGATCCCTCATATCTCTACTATCTTTCAGATGCTTACAGCTCAGTCCGTACGACTTGAGGAGCTTGAGGAATGTGTTCTGAGACTGATGGGTAGAGTTCTAGATTTGCAGAGGTAGGTATTAGCCTTAGCCCATCCCCAACCACATGAGGATATCATGGAGATCTCCCACTTGTCTGCAGAGGCGACTAGGCTTCGAGGAGTTTTGCAGAGTGCATATGATTTTTTGAGGAGAGAGATCAGGGGCTCCAGTGAGACTGTTTCTACTCAGATTGGTGCCTTGATGTAGTCCATGATGAGAGCTGTGGAACAATTGGACACCATCAGACTTTCTCTCCTAGCATAGTCCATAGCTTCCCAGGCTATCGGATCTTCTCTCCCTTCTACTTGTGCCGGTACTTCTACCTGTGGTTGAGGCAGACAAGGTTGAGGACGTGCCCATGGCTTTGATCCTGAGTCTTCTCATCATATCTCTGACTCTTCTAATGCCTCTAGCCATGACATCTATTAGATCTAGCATAGTTAGTCTTTTATCTCTAGGTTCTAGCTTATGGCCTTTGTAATTGTCGGTTGACTGACTCATGGATAGTTATTTTTTTTTGTTTGTTATCCATAACTTTTGTATGGCCTATGTACTTTGACTTGACTTGTATGTATTATGACACACATGTCACATTTTGGATATATATATATATGCTTTTATCTTATATGAATGTCTTTGGATTGATTTTTTTTGAATGGTCTCAACTGAAATGTCTTAATTCTGTAATATGAAGAATGCTTAATTCTGTGATATGAAGAATGCTTATTATGAATGGCAATATCTTTTATATGAACAAATTAAAATATCCTTTATGATTGCTATAGTGAGGGAGAGTCTCTTTCATTTTTTTTCCTTAAAAAATGGGAGAAATGATCTTAATTGATATTATCAAAAAAGAGGAGTAAAGAAATAAAATCGAGCAATAAGCAAAATTATCTAAAATCGAGCAATAAGTAAAATTGTCAAAGCAAATTTGTCAAAAGAAAATAATCTTATAAGCTATCTTAAAACTAATCTTCAAACTACTCATGATGCTTACTATTCAAACAATTGACTATAATGTTTAAGTGATGCATCTTCATAAATTTAAAATTCTTAATCAATACTTTATAAATGTTATATGTTATATTTTGCTTTTGCTCAAACATTTTATCATCATCAAAAAGGGAGAGATTGTTGCTCCTTGAATTGATTTTGATGATTACAAAATATTTGAGGAGATTACTAATGATTTTGGCTTGAAAAAAGATTTATTGTATTTCAAAGGTAAAATCATAATTTTATCAAGTTCTGATTCGAAAGTCTCAAGAGCAAGAACAAAAGATTTGTGATCTATTGAAGGTAATTTCATACTTTTTAGATGGATATGTTGAGAAAAATTCAAGTTTAAAGAATTGGATCGACCCCTTAGGTGGACTCCTGTCAAAAGAGACTGAACGGCATGCTATTTCTGGCTGGCACACCCAAAGGAGATGACCCCATGAGTCAACCTCTGTTACTGTGCAAGCCAAAATTACAGAACAGTCAGTTTCTATTCTGTACCATAGAGGTCGACTCATTTTGGCTTGCACAACCAGTTTCTTTTCTGTACCATAGAGGTCGACTCCATAAGTCGACCCCGATGCAGAGGTCGACACCCTGTGACGAAAATTTTCGTAACGGCTAGTTTTCAGCTCTTTTTTGTAATATTTAATGCTCTTTTAATGATCTCCAATAGCTCTATTTTCAGTCCAGATTTATCTCTAGCATCCATTGAAAATATAAAGGCACTTAAAGGAGGGAAAAAGTAAGGTTTTTCAAGCATTCATTTCAGTCCTAAGCAAAAAGACCTCTTCAAGCAAAAGAAGCTTTCAATTCAACTTCATCAATCCCTCAAGAGCTCATTCAAGTCTTCAACCACCTTGAGAGAAATTAGAAAAGCTTCTTTCGTGTTGTGTAAAGTATATTTAAAGTTTTATTTGCTCATTAAAGGAGCTAAATTTATATTTTCGTGTGATTAACTCATAAACTCTATTTTGTCTTATTTTTTTTTGTTTTGGAAGGGTTCCAAAATTTGAAAAGATTGATCTAAACTTTGAATTGGATTATATTGGATTGGCTTGTACCCAAAAATAAGTGTTCTAGCTTGAGATAGCTAGAGTTAAAGATACCGATGTTGTATTCTTGTTGAATATGGTTTAGTGGATTTAAATTCTCACGTAGGAGCTTGGGGAGTGGATGTAGGTGCAAGGTTGGCACCAAACCACTATAAATCTTGATTGTTTGTGGTGTGCTTACTTGCTCTCTTCCTAAATTTATTTATTTTCTTGCATTCTTGCATCTTATTGCTATATCTTGCTTAAATCACTCACTACATATAACTTGCTTAGTATTACTTAATCCTTGTGGTTCTAAATTAACTTTAAAATTTTAAAAACTCAATTCACCCCCCCCCCCTCTTGGGTTGCATAGCTGGGCAACACTTGGTTCGTATTCAACTCATGGATCATGAGTGAATTAATCAGCTCTTTAAAGGCTAGTTTATTTAGATCTCTTTACCTCTTGAATGGTAGTCACCTTTGGCTCCTAATTATTTGGCAAAAATCTAAGAATTTTGCGTGCATCTCTATTATAATAGTTTTTTTCAAGACTCTTTAAACCATTCAAAATGTTAGTGAATCTTGTAAATATTTTAGTAATAATTTCTTATGATTCCATTTTAAATAGTTTATATTTGTATACCAGCATATTTATTATTAATTTTTTAACTTGACTAGTACCCTCATGGGTGACTTCAAGTCTATCCTAAATTTTTTTAGCTGATGAATATGTTGATATCCTATTAAATTCATTAGCATCCAAAGTATAATATAAAATATTCATTGCTTTGGTATTAAGTTGAGCTTGCTTCTTATCATGTTCATCCTAATTCTTTTTGAATTTGGAGATGGACACGCCATCAACTATGATTGTGGATGTGTGTGGGCCCATCATTATGACATTCTATATGTCATAATCTTATACTTGGATGAATATTCTCATTCTTATTTTCTAATAGGTATAGTTGATCCCATTAAAAAGTGAAGGTCTATTGGTTGATTGCCCCTCAACCAATAAAGTCCCAATTAGGATTGCCATAGTATCTTTAGTTCAAAAAAATAAATAACAAGTGAGCACCTACTCTGATACCATTTGTTGCCCAAGGATGGCTATCTAAGAGGAAAAGAGGTGAATTGGGTATTTAAAATTTAAATAATAATTATGTAGATCATAATACTTAAGTTCTTAATGAGTTCAAATATAAAATGTGTAGTGGAATAAGAATAATAAAGAAGAAACACCCAATCACAAACACTATGAGTTTTATAGTGATTCGGCATCAAACTCAGCATCTACGTCCACTCCCCAAATAAACCATTTGAAAATTCAACTATAATCACTAAGCTTGATTATAGTCTGATTATTTTTTTTGAATTCATAATCTAATCTAGTTAGTTTTAACCTTAGCTCACCAACCACAATCATACAAAGATTATTTTTTCGGACTAACAATCAACCCCAATTGATTTTAATCTTGGCTTAGTAATCAAACCAATATAATATCCAACTCAAGGCTTGGACCAACCCAAGTTTCTCACCTCAAAAAACTTGAAATAAAACCATAAGTAATACTAGAGTTAAAGTTTAGAAAAATGAACACTATGAAGCTCAAGAAAAGAAAATCTGAATTACTTGTTGGCTTGATTTTTTCTCCTTGAACGCTTGAAAGAAGTATGTGTTGATCTTCAATATTGATGGCCTGACTTCTCTCAACTTGAGGATAGTGGAAGGACAAAAAAAATATCTAAAAATCACTTCTTTCCTTAACTATTTTGTTCACACACTTGAATGCACAGAAATTCATTTGAATATTCTTCAACGTAGGTTTCAAAAGATATCTTCAATGCTCTAAAAGGTTCCCTTATATACTCCTGAGATTTTTCGTCATTGTAAAGCATCTAGAATGTTTGCATTTAATGTTCTAGCCATTGGAAGAGAGAAAATAGCTGTTGTAAGGTATTTTAGACAAAAAGTTTTCAAAAACTAGCCATTACAGTTATTGGGTTGACTAAGTTTTATCTAGGTCGACTTAGTTCCTCATTGGATCGGCTCAGTTGATCTCTGGGTTGACTCAGTGTAAGGTGGATGAAAAACTAACTTTCTATTTTTAACTATCTTTTGAGACTTAGTCGGCTAACTTTCTGACTGAGTCGATTAAGTTCTTCACTGAATCGGCTCACTTGAATACTAGGTTGACTAAATCTTTTGACTTCAGAAATATTGCTTTCTATCTTTTATTTTCACTGAGACTGGATCAGCTTAGATTTTCACTGGGTCAGCTTAGTTGGCATGCCAAGCATGCCAAGGGTTCTTAGACAGCCTTTCTTTTTCAATTTGACTTTTAGGCTAGACTTGCTTTTTTAACTTGATTTAATCTTTATTAAAATTTCTTGCAAGGTGTGTCTAGTCTAGAGTTTCTTTACGTAGTTCTTGAGTGGTAGTTCTTCATTTAATTGATGAAAAATACTTAAAAATTATGAGTATTTAAAATTTGATATTAAAATTTGAGGTTTGGGGTATGCATGTGTGTTTCAAAACTTTATTTTCTAAATACTGTAGCAAAATATAAGATTAAAATATTTTTAATCTAAATTATACATACATAAAAATATAAAATCACAAGGATCTAGTTCATGTGCTGAAATTGACATATGCTGAAATTCAGATTGTGATCAAATCGCATACCTGTTTCGTAATTTCTTTCTTTAAATCTAGATCTGAAAGAGAAAAGATTTTTTTCTAGCTATATAAATATCTAGCCTCTATGGATATCCACTCAGGATCAGTCTGGAATAGCCTTCTTCAAGTTAAATTTTTTTCTCTAAGAAAATTCAGCCTGCTGAATCTGAATGAAGTCTAGATCGCGATCAACACTTGATCTCTTTTCTTAATCTTCTTCTTCTCTTCTTATCTTATCTTTCTCCCTTACTTTTGTGCTGCTACCAAACACCAGGAACCAACAAAGAGGGGACGCCCAATAGCTTGGGGGTGAGAGAGAAGTGGGATGCCCCAAAGGGTGGGGCATGTGGGATGCCTAGGGAGAAGGAGAAGGGAGAGGAAGAGAGGGCATGGGGGGATCTATTTGTGGTGTGGGGCTTGCTAGTTGGATGCTATAGGAACCTTAGGGGAGGTCCCTTTAAATAAGCATGAGGATTGAATCCTATTCAATCTCATAATACAAGTCCTACTTGCATTTGATTTCTTAATAACTTAAGTTATTCAACTTACATTAGAAATTCTATTAGGCACCAACTCTTGGAGCCCTTGCACCCAATTATTTACACCCTCTTTTGCACCCAAAAGATGCCCCTTATGAAATCAAAAGGTCCTCTAATCATGGGACATACCCAACTTGATCCAATCAAAGTGGCACCCCATAATAACTATTAAAGAATATTAATTACGGACTTGCATCCTTAATTCAATTGATCCAAAACTTAAACACCCAGCAATTGAAGTCCAATGAATCTTATTCATTTAGATTATTAGTAGATAATTAATTTTAAATTATCTTATCAAATAAAAAATTCAAACAAAAAGAAGAATTGGGTCTAACTATATGCTAGCAAGGTTACCTTGAGCCCAATCAGATTTCTCCAAATCCAATTGATACTTCGTAAGCTCAATTGCTAATTCCAGACCTAATCCCTTTATTGTATGATCCCATAGGTTTAATTCTATCTGGTAGTAAGATATACAATGATCTCTATCAAAGTATCATTAAAACTCTTTTCAATGGGTCAGAATAATTTTATTCTAACTCATCAAGGATTGTTGATCCATAACAATCCTAGTGAGCTCTCACAATCCATCAGTGATACCTAATAATATGTAGTGGTAATTCAGTAAAACTAAAATAAATCTCTAGGTATAGTTAACATATGATTCAGTCCTTCTATTGTAAGTCCCGACTAGATTGCAGGTCATGGATAAATTGTCAAACCTCAATATCAGTCATATGATAGATTCGATTAGCTCAAGTCCAAATGTGATTCTTATAGAAACTCTTTTTCATCAATCACACTACTGTGGCCATAGATTTTCAGACTTAGCCTCTCAAATCTTATGGGATGATAGAGTCAAGATGCTGTTATTACGACACCATGATTATCAATCAAATTTTGACTTCAATAAAAATTAAAAATATATAGAAATTAGTGAGTCAGATCGAATTCACAGAGAAGGTAAAATTTTAATTTGAAATCTTTGATTTTATAAAAAAAATAAAATTAAAAAAAAATAATTTAAGTTAGAAAATAAAAATTAAAAGTACGAAAAATAAATCGGGTATTAAGATTTATTATTTAGATCCTAGCATCTACTTGCAATAAAAATAAATAATAAAAATTTAAAGTACATAAAATAAATTGATACTAAGATCTACTAACTAGATCCTAGCATCTACTTATGAAAAATAAAAGATAAAAATTTAAAGTAAAAAAAAATAAATTTTATATTAATTAAAATTAAAATTTAAGTACAGATAATTTAAAAATTATAATAAAATAAAATAAAAATAAAATTATAATAAAGATCTAAAGTTGATCAGTCCAACTTCATTGGAAAGATGGTTGATGATCTCTCCTTCTTCCATCGTACTCCGTTGAGCGAACTGGCTTCTCTCCTTCTTTTCTTTGGGTCCCTAAACCTATCTAATTTTTTTTCTATTTTTTTTATACTTTCTACTCAATTTTTTTTCACTCTAAGTTTATTCTTGGACCCCCTATTTATAGATAAATTTTTTATAATTTTTTAGTAGAAAAAGGAATCCTAAAATTCTTAGAAATCATATTAATCCCCCTAGGAATATTCTTGATCATCGGATGAGTTTCAGACCACCTAGATCTGATCAAAATTCATAGTTTTAATCCTTATCAAAGTCGGATCGAACCACAACTGTTTGATCATGTCTGAGATTGATTCTAGGCCATCGGATCATGCAATTTAAATCCTTAACACAGTCGGGAGCATCCTCAGCCATCCGATCGCATGATGGATCACTTCTGGGCCGTCGAATCGCACAAAAATCCCTCTTTATAAATCGATAATGGATGCTGACCGTCAGAACTGGGTCGGGATGAATTTTAGCTGTTGGATCGTGTCCATTATCCTTCTCTCATTGTGAGCCACGCTTATGGACTAGGTGAAGTTTTTTGTGGACCGCATCTTGGCTTTGTGGATCGAGCGGTCGATCCATCATGCACTGGAGGTAATATTTTTTATTTTTAAGGATATTTTGGCTCAATTTTTGCTCTGATTTTTTATCTGAAAAATAGAAAAAAATATGCTTTAAATTTTTCAAAAATTTTTCATCATTTTGGTACTTAAATTGCTCAATAAAATTAACATCTATCTTTTATAAATATGCTCTAATTTTATTTTTTTTTAATTATTTATTTTTATAAAAAAAATTAATTTATTCATAAAATTAGATTTTTAAGAAGATGTTAGCACCATAATTATAAAAAATACCTTCAATAAATATAAAAATATATCACTTATCACACCTCCCATCTTGAACTTTGCTCATCCTCGAGTAAAGAAAGAATTTAGAATCAAGTACGGTTTAACTTAAAATCTTAAATTTCATCAAATAATTTTCAAAAAGGCCATGATGTTCAGTAGAGTGTAAATGAGGTATGTCATTGGAGTATTAATACTAGTCAATATGAGAGTTAAACTAAGAATACTAAATTTTTTCTGAATTTTTTCAAATTATCGCTACCTTTATCTCCAAATTATTAACCTTCATATGGACAAGTATATTGTTACTTCTGTCCTTCATTTATTGATTGATTTTTTTTTTTAACGTTGTACTGCTATTAAGTGTCTTAACCCCTTAAGCTTTCTGTTTGACCCATATAGCGAGTTTTCAGCCAATGACTCCCAAATCATACGGTTTTAGGGCACTAGGTATAGAATATCCCTCGAACCTACTTGCTCGAATCAAATAGGCTATGAGTTAAAACTAGCTTTACAACAAAGCTTCTTTGCCCTTCATACCTTTTGATGCAAAACTCAATGCTTGCTTAGGCAAAGAGGCCCGGTTACTCAACATGAAGTACTTAAAAATTATTATTTTTTGAATATATGAAGAAATGTATAGTTATTTTACACAAGCCCATAAGAAGTAAACTCTTCTTTGATGCTGGTAGAAAAATTTAAAAATATTCAAAAAAAATTATTTACGTTATAAACTTAACTCTTTATTGAGTTTTCTTAATATTTGATCCCTTAATATCTTCACAAATTCTCTATTCTGTACATCAATTTTTTTTTTAAAATATTTGGTTTAACTTAATTTTTAAGTATAATCAGGTACTTAAATACTAAATACTAACTTACTTAAGGATTTTAAAAATTTAAAAATTTTTATTATCCCCCCAACTTAATCGACATTATCCTCAATGGAGTAGAAAAAATGAAGGGTGCATGTAAAGAAAAAGAAAAAGAAAGATATTACCTGAGTCAAAAATCTTTTTCAAAATTGATTCTCTCTCCAACTTAGTCAAGATTAGCTTCAGATCCCTACAAAAGATACTAAGTAAAATTTTAAATAAAATATAAAAAAAATAAAAAGTAAAAATTGGATTGCCTCCCAGAAAGTGCTAAGTTTACCGTCTTCAGCCAGACACAATGCAGCTCAATTCAATATGGGTCTGTTAATGCTACTTGGTCAATGGTTTATTTTAATGACATCCCTTCAATATATAATTTTAATCTTTGATCATTTATCTTAAAAAAAATTTCTTGATTTGTGATCATAAAGTTTGATTGCACCATGTGGGAATACTTGATTTACAATGTAAGGTCCATCCCATCTAGATCTTAATTTTTTTGGAAATAATTTTAGCCTTGAATTAAATAACCAGACTTATTGATTTGGCTCAAAGATTTTTTTTGAAATATGTTTATCATAAAAGGCTTTCATTTTTTCTCTATAAATTCATAAATTTTCATAAGCCTCTTCTCTCAATTCATCCAATTCACTTAGTTGCAACATCCGGTTGGAACCAGCATGTCTCAAATCAAAATTCAATTGCTTGATTGCCTAATATACTTTATGTTCAAGTTCTATCAGAAGATGACATGCTTTTCCATAAATCAATCTATAGGAAGACATTCCAATAGGATTTTTATAAGCTGTCCTATAGGCCCATAATGCATCATCTAATCGATTTGACCAATCTCTACGATCAGGCCTAATAGTCTTTTGTAGGATGTTCTTGATCTCCCTATTGGATACTTCAACTTGGCCACTTGTTTGTGGGTGGTATGGTATAGCTATCTTATGTATGACCCCATATTTTCGCAGCAATATTCAAAAATGATAGTTCGTGAAGTGGGTACCTCCGTCGCTAATGATAGCACGTGAAAATTCAAACCTAGAAAAGATTTTCCTTTGAACAAATTTTATGACTATCTTATGATCATTGGTTCATATTGCTATTGCCTCAATCCATTTAGAAATATAATCGACAGCCACCAAAATATATTCAAAACCATTGGAGGATGGAAAAGGGTCCCATAAAATCAATTCTCCAAACATCAAAAATTTCAACTACCAAGATGGGGTTTAAAGGCATCATGTCTTTCTTTGAAATATTTTCTAAAGTTTGACACCTAAGACATTTTTGACTAAAATTATAAGCATCCTTAAACAATGTGGGCCAGTAAAATTCACTTTGCAATACTTTGGCCATAATTTTTCGTCTAGAAAAATATCCTCCGCAAGCAAGAGTATGACAAAATTTCAAGATACTCAATTGTTCAGTTTTTGAGAAATTATCAATTATCTCAAAAATTATCAATTTAGGATACTTAATTTCAAGATATTCCTTAATTTTTTGAGATAATTTTTCTTTATTTGATAAACGCCAAAAATTATCGAAAGATAAATCTTTATTTTAAGGGAGTCTTCTTCCTTCTCTCATTGACTCCCAACCGGAGTCGGAAAGAGGCCCCCTCCAGCTCTATTTAAGGAGGGGATCCCTCATCTCTCCCTCTCACCAAAAATCTTGAAGTTCATTAGCGACAATCATCAAAAAATCATCGCGGAAGACCGACTCTGTGCCCGTCCAATTTTCTCATTGAAAAGCCTCGTCGGCATCGAAGGTGAGCCTCCTCCCCTTCTTCTTTTCTCCTCCTTTCTTTCCGCGCCCGTGTGCATGATCGTCGGAGACCGGAGTCACCAAATTTTATTGCGGAAGAAACCTCTATTTTTGCCCTCTTTTCTTCAATTTTTCGACGTCGGTGGTCACCACCGACCACTGGTTTGGTCCCTCCAGGCCATGGGATTGTCGTCTCCTTGTCGTCGGCCACCGCCATGCTGGCTGTGGCCCTTGGTTGGTCGAGCAAAGGAGGGGACCACACAGTCCCCTATTTCGGCCCAAGTTAAGCCGTGGGAAGAAGAAAAGAAAAAGAAGAAGGAAAAGAAAAGAAAAAGAAAAAAAAGAAGAAAAAAAAATATAGACTCTTTGCTTGCTCTCTCTCCCTCTTTTCTTCTCTCTACCTTCTCTTTCTCTCTCTACTTTTTCTCTCTACTTTCTCTCTCTAGATTATTTCTCTCTCCTAAGATTTTTTTTTAAAATTTTGAGAATAATGATGATGAATTAAAATTAATCATAGAGATGGATTTTAATCTATGATCGTCGGACGGTATACCAGCATCCACTTTGATCAGACCTAATATTTTTTAAGATTTTATTTTTTATGATTTTATTGAAATATCCACATGATAATTTCAGCATGAGTTAATCTGATCACTCGAATTTATTGAATCATATCGTCTTAAGAGTCCAAGATAAATTTTTCTCTAAAATTTTCTCTCTCTAAAATTTTCTTTCTAAAAATATTTCTCTCTCTTGATTGATTTATCAATGAGAAATTTTTTAATATTTTTGATCTGATGAAGAATTCTGATCCATGATTATCGAACAGCATACTAGCACTCACCTTGATCAGATCAAATATCTTTAGATTTTATCGCCCATGATTCTATTGAATTATCCATGTGATAATTTCAGCATGATTTGATTAATTTATCTTGATCTGATCAATCAAATTTGTTGAACCATATCATCTGATTAGTATAGATTCATCTTCATAAATTTCTCTTTCTAGAATTATATCTCTCTAGAAGTTTATTTTTTTTAGAATTTATCAAGAAAAAAAATTTTATTTTGATGAGTTTGAATGATTCTCGTGAAAGCATCCTAATCCGTGGTTGTCAGGTAGTATGCCAACACCTTGATTAGACCATGAATCATTAGATTTGATCATCCATGATCTTGATCTAGCCATGACTTAATTAGATCATGTTGATTTCACCAATCGAGATATTGGACCAATCATAATGTTGGATTGTGTCACCTAATCAATTTAAATTATACCTTATAAATTCTCTCTCCTCTGATTTTCTCTTTCTACTTGATTTTATGAAACTAATGAAGAAATCTCGGTCCTATTACTTCGAATCCGATTTGATCTGATAGTCAAACTTTGAATCGTTTATGTTCTAATTAGATTTTGATTAAGATGAAATTAGATGATCGGACCCAATCTAAATCGTTGAATATGGTATTCGTATCCTTTCTAATTATTAAAATTGATCCTGTATAAGATTGTGGATATTTGATCATGGGATATCGTGATATGATCTATGAATAGAATTTTTTAAAAAAAAATTATAGAAATATATGGATTTATTGGAATACGTTCGAGGTAAGTAATGTTTCACTTTTTCTAAATTTATCGATAAATTATAATATATTTTTCTGACATGATTTGAGAAACGATGTATGAATTGGATGAAATAATATTTTATTATGAAAATATCATATTTTAATATGTTATGATGAAGCATGATTGGACATATTGATTTCATGATGCATTATATTGATTGATTTTGATACTACATGATTATATATTTTCTTATCAAAATTAGAATATGAAATATAATTTATGAAGAATTCTGATATAAGAATATTATAAATTGACAACCTGACTATGTAAAGGATCCCACCAATAGGGGCATATACGTTGGCAATTGATTTATCCTGAGGGTTTATATCGCTAGAGAGACCAGCGACAAACCATCAGAGAGACCAGCGGCTCCGAAGAACTTTACTGCCAGATGACTCGTAGCTCACCGCAAGAAGATACGCAGTATTATGATCCTGCCATAGAAAAAATATGGTCATAGCTCATGGTTGATAAAAAAAACTTAAGAATGAAAGAAGTTGAAATCTCGAAAGAAACTCTAATTTTCAAAAAAAAATGAATTTGGCATGAACTATGTTGCATAATAAAAATTGATTTCGAATTGATGAACTCTATATGCTTATTTTCTATAAATGATTATTTACTTAAATACCTGATAAAATCTGTTGAAAATGATCATTGCTTACTGGGTTGTCTAGCTCATTACCTTCTATTTTACTATTTTTACAGATGTTAAGGAATTAAGATGATACAAGATGTGAATGAAAGAGGGATTAGAAGCAGAATCTCCATACTTTTATTTTAAGTTAAAGTCTTATTGAATTTGATGTAAGGCTTGTGGAACTTTGTTGACTTTATTGAGATATTAAAGTTCAAATTTAGATTATTATGTTTTGAATTTTAATTATTGACTAATTATTTCACTGTTGTTTTAGGATAGCATGATAAGATGCCTTGCATGCTTATGGAAAGAATTTTCTATGAGTATGCAGCGGTTGCCATGACCCTCGATTCACAATCTTGGGTCGGGGGCATGACAATTAAGAACAATATGAATTTATTGAACTGTATCATCTAATTAGTACAGATTCATGTTCATGAATTTCTCTCTCTAGAATTGTATCTCTCTAGAAGTTTATTTTTTTAAAATTTATCAAGAAAAAAAAAAATATTTTGATGAGTTTGAGGGATGATGAGTATCAATCACCAAAAGAAATTTTAAGATGATGAATGCTTCTAACAATTAAGTTTCTACTCTTGTCATGTGATTTTTATTAGGTTTATGTGGGTGAATTTTAGGTTAATTTTGAAAAAAAAAATTGAATCATATATTAGGGTTTGCACTGGTATATGCACAGTAGAAGATCTCTTTATCCTAACCTAATTAAACCTAATCCTGAAATTGAACGGCTGATTCATGCTAAACCCAAAAATTAAATAGCTGGAGACCCTAGAGAACCACCTAGGCAGATGAAGGAATATTTTATTTCTTCTACCTATAACCCATCAACTTGTATCCACCTACTGATATCCCTGCAAGCCATTATGAGATCAAGTCGACTACAATCCAGATGCTCCCATCTTTCTATGGGAACACCAATAAAGATCTTTACAAGCATCTAGATGAGTTCTTAAAAATCTGTTCTACGATGAAAATTCAAAATTTTACTGATGATGCACTTAGACTGACCCTATTCCCCTTCTCGCTTAAGGACAAAGCCAAGTACTGGCTTGGCACAATAGAGAAACTAATCCAAACATGGGCTGAAATGCAGCATGAGTTTCTTAAGAAATTTTATCCCATAGGTCGAACCAACACCATGAGGCGAGCCATCACTGGATTTGCTCAACTTTCAGAGGAACAAATTCACGAATCATGGGAGAGACTTAAGGAACTTTTTAGAAAATGCCCACATCATGATCTATCTAAGTGGCAAATAGTTCAAGCTTTTTATGAGGGTTGAGATGACCAATACAGACAGATGGTAGATGCATCTTGTGGAGGTGCATTCATGAGTAAGAGTGAGGATGAAGCCTATACTTTGTTTGAAACTTTGAGTGAAAATTCGATCAATCATGCTTTATTATCTTCCTATGAAAGATCAATCTCTCATCAAAAGCAGACAGAAATTTTTGAGATCAAGCAAACAAACTCTAGTCCTAAGGCCGATTTGAACCTAATAGCCCAAAAATTAGATAAAGTCGACCTTCTTGCTCAGAAAATAGATCAGTTCCTAACCCTAGGTCAACAATCTTCGGCACAATACACACAACCTTCTAATTATCAGGAGATTTGTTCTATCTATGCTAGCCCAGTCCATCATGTGAGTGAATGTCCTACGGCTGCACAGTTTTCACTTTTTATTCAAGAATAAGTTCAAGCTACCCAAGGTTACTCCAAGCCTGTCAATGATCCATTCTCTAACACATATAATTTAGGCTGGAGGAACCATCCTAATTTTTCTTGGAGACCCCAACAAACTTAGGCTCAGACCCAAATTCCTCCTCTGCAAAATTTTCAGAGTAGACCTCCATATCAAAATTATGCCTACAATAGAGGTCAGCCTAATCAACCTACCCAGCCACCATATCATAATCAGCCACCATACCCATCTCCTCAACAGACTAATCTAGCCGATGATAGATTTAATCAACTTCAATAATTGATTATGACCTAACAGTAATCTATCACTAGGTTAGAAGCACAAATAGGATAGTTAGCTGAGTCTACCATGAGGAGAGAACCAGGTCAAATGCCAAGCCAACCAGTACCAAATCCCAAAAACAACTCATCTACCCCTCAACCACCTGGACCAAGTTATCAATCTAATGTCCCACTTAAGAATCCCCAATTTGAGAATGCCAAAGCAATTTTTGAGCTTAGAAGTGGTAGGATTCTTAAGGATCCATATCCAGACCAGGTGAGAGAGGCTAGTACTGATGCTAGCCAAAATGAGAATTTGAAAGAAGAGGTTAGTACTGAGACTAACCCAATAGAAGAACCCGAGTCTGAAATTATGACTGATCTGAGTGAAAAAGATAAAGAAAAAAAAAGAGCGAATGAGTTACCCGAGACATATAAACCAAAAGTTTCATTTCCTTCAGTCCTAGAAGTTGGTTCTTCTTGTAAAAAATAAGGAGCACGCAATAAGGAATTAATGAAATTATTTAAGCAAGTTCACATTAATCTATCCCTCCTTGATGCAATTCAACATGTCCTAGCTTACGCTAAATTTTTTAAATAATTTTGCACCCAAAAGTGTGAGCCACGAAAAATAGAGAGAATTGTGCTATCTGAGGATGTTAGTGCAATCCTGTTAAATCCATTACCTCAGAAAATGAAAGATTCTGGTGATCCTTTGATTTCATGTGTTATAGGAGGCATCACCTTTGATCAAGCCCTATTAGATTTAGGAGCTAATGTTAACCTACTTCCAACCTCAATTTATAAAAAATTGGGATAGGAGAACTGAAACCCACGTCGGTTATTTTGCAACTAGCCGATAGGTCTGTGAAGATGCCACGGGGTCTGATTGAAGATGTTATAGTCAAAGTCAACACATGTTATTTTTTAGTAGACTTCCTCATACTTGATATGGAACCATCCTAAGAGCTGAATCAAAATCTCATAATTTTAGGATGTCCATTCCTAGCCACTGCCAATGCCAATATCAATTATAAAACAGGAGCTATGAATATTTCTTTTGGGGATCAAAAGGTGAGAATTAATATTTTTAATACCTCAAAGTATGCTCAAAAGGAGGAAAGCTATTCAATAATTGATCTGATAGATGAGATAGTTGAAACTGATTCCTCCTTAGATTTGAAGAAAGAAGATTTTTTGGATGAACCCATTGAAGAAATGCAAAATTAGGAGATGAATGCCTTGTTCGATTCACCTCACCCAGCACATTCACTACCTTGGTCAATGAAAATTGAACCCTTACCTAAGCTAGAAATTGAACCACTATGTCCTTCAATTCAGGCCCCACTATAACTTGAACTGAAACCTTTGCCTGAATCACTTAAGTATGTATTTCTAGGACTTGAAAAAATCCTGTCAGTAATCATTGCTTCTGATCTAACCCTCGAGCAGGAAGACCAATTGCTGAATGTATTGAAAACACATAGGGAGGCCATAGGTTGGACCGTTGCTGATTTAAAAGGTATTAGTCCGTCAATATGCATGCACCATATTTACACAGAGGATAATGCCAAACCCATCCGAGAAATGCAAAGACGGCTCAATCTAAATATGCAAGAGGTAGTCAAGAAGGAGATAATTAAATGGTTAGATGCTGGTATCATTTATCCTATTTCAAACAGTCACTGGGTGAGTCCTACTCAAGTTGTTCCAAAGAAATCTGGACTCACAGTTGTCCATACTGACCATGGGAATCTATTTCCAACACGATTTAATACTGGGTGGCGTGTCTGCATAGATTATAGAAAACTCAATGCAGCCACCTGTAAAGATTATTTTCCTTTACCCTTTATTGATCAAATCTTAGAGACACTAGTTGGCCAACAGTATTTTTGCTTTTTAGATGGATACTCAAGATACAATCAGGTAGCAATCTATCCAAGAGATCAGGAAAAGACCACCTTCACATGCCCCTATGGAACCTTTGCTTTTCATAGAATGCCTTTCGGACTATGTAATGCACCCGCGACCTTTCAAAGGTGCATGATGTCAATATTTTCAGATATGGTAGAAGATTTTTTAGAGATATTCATGGATAATTTTTCAGTCTTTGGAGAATCTTTTGAGAGTTGCCTCAATAATTTGAAGAAAATATTAAAATGATGCATTGAGGCCAATCTAGTTTTAAGTTGGGAAAAGAGCCATTTCATGGTCAAAAAAGGGATAGTATTAGGGCATATTATGTCAAAGAGAGAAATTGAGGTTGATAAAGCAAAAGTTGAATTGATTTCTAAACTTCCTCCACCAACTTCTGTCAAACAAATCCAATCTTTCTTTGGCCATGTAGGATTTTACCGTCGCTTCATCAAAGATTTTTCTAAAACATCCCGCCCTTTATGTAATCTGCTTGCTAAGGATGTCCCTTTTAACTTTGATGAAGAATGTCTGAAGAATTATGAATTTTTGAATGAAGCTGTGACCAAAGCTCCAATCATCCAACCTCCAGACTGGTCACTACCTTTTGAGATCATATGCGATGCTTCTGATTTTGCCATAGGAGCTGTCTTGGGCCAAAGGATAAATAAATATCCTGTAGTGATTTACTATACCAGCAGAACTCTGAATGAAGCTCAAATAAATTATACCACAACTGAGAAAGAATTACTAGCTGTAGTATTTGCCCTGGAGAAGTTTTGATCATACTTGTTAGGATCAAAAATCATGATTTATTCAGATCATATGGCTTTGAGATATCTACTTTCAAAGAAAGATGCTAAACCATGATTGTTAGATGGATTTTACTGCTACAAGAATTTGATATTAAAATTTGAGACAAAAAGAGATCTAAAAATATTGTAGCAGACCACCTATCGAGGATCTTAGTTGAAGATTATGACCTGCATCAATTGGAGAATCTTTTTCGGACGAGCAACTTCTAGTAGTTTCACACACAAAGACTCCTTGGTTTGCAAATATTATGAATTACTTAGCAGTTGAACAAATTCCTGATGGTTGGTATAAGAATAAAAAGAATCGATTCTTTGCTCAAATCAAGTATTATTTTTGGGAAGATCCTAAATTTTTTCGAATTTGTGCTGATCAGATCATTTGTAGATGTGTTCTTGAAACTAAACAATTGAGTATCTTGAAATTCTGTCATACTCTTGCTTGCGGAGGATATTTTTCTGGAAGACAAACTGCGGCCAAAGTATTGCAAAGTAGATTTTACTGGTCCACATTGTTTAAGGATGCTTATAATTTTAGTCAATAATATTATGTGTCAAACTTTAAAAAATATTTTAAAGAAAGACATGATGCCTTTGAACCCCATCTTGGTAGTTAAAATTTTTGATGTTTGGAGAATTGATTTTATGGGACCATTTCCATCCTCTAATGATTTTGAATATATTTTGGTGGCCGTCGATTATATTTCTAAATAGATTGAGACAATAGCAATACGAACCAATGATCATAAGATAGTCATAAAATTTGTTCAAAGGAATATCTTTTTTAGGTTTGGATTTCCACGTGCTATCATTAGTGACGGAGGTATCCACTTCACGAACTATCATTTTCGAACATTGCTGTGAAAATATAGGGTCACACATAAGATAGCTACACCATACCACCCGTAAATAAGTGGCCAAGTTGAAGTATCCAATAGGGAGATCAAGAACATCCTACAAAAGACTATTAGGCCTGATCGTAGAGATTGGTCAGATCGATTAGATGATGCATTATGGGCCTATAGGATAGCTTATAAAAATTCTATTGGAATGTCTCTCTGTAGATTGATTTATGGAAAAGCATGTCATCTTCTGGTAGAATTTGAACATAAAGCATATTGGGCATGTTGAGAAATATGTCCCAAAAAGCCAATCGTCAAGCTGTTGATGGTTGAACAACCAAGTATTGTAATTGATTTGTTAATAAATAAAATATATTTGGCATTTTCATCATAAGCTTTCATCTTCTAATAAACTCCGTTGTTATGATGAAGTCCTTAGGACTATTTAAGTTCGATAAAGAGAGGATTTATCAATTAGTCATTAAAACTGTTCACGACCAAATGATAAGCTGTTAATAAGGACGACAGCTTCTATCGAGCATAGGTCGCTGTAGGCCATATGGGTTGGTTGTCCTCTTAACCAAGGAATGTGGAGACACTGGTATGGCATACAAGTGAGATGTAAGGGTACATCATCATTGAACGTGACCAACTTCAGAGCATTCTGCTGTCGAGAATGTCTTTGATGGGATATAGGTATAAGTGTCCCTTAGACCTGAGATCGCCTCAGTGACTTACAAGCAACTCACTGTGCTTTGGTACTGGACTAACTAAATTTCTAATTCAGGGATGGAAGGCTTTTGGGCACAGTCAAGTACTTGCGAAGTCAGAGTGTGATCGAGATGGGATTGACCACTCCAAGAGTTGGAGAAGAATGAGTCGCTGTATTTTAATTTAGCAAAACCTTGGCCAGGGTAATCCATCAGATGGATTTGATATTTTGAAATACAATGTGGACAACCTGATCAGAGTTGACAGTTGAACTCTGGGGTGTCCTATGATCATTTTGGTCAAGGGGATGAATTATATGAAAACTATATCCGCATGGATTCTAAGGATGTTGTTCTATACATTCGACCTATCCGATCGTCGGGTACCATTGCTAGATGGTCACTTTGATTGGTACAGAAATTTATTCCTGTACTACTGGCTTAGGTTCGAACCTATGAGGTCACACACATTAGAGTTCATGATCCGATCGGATGGTTGATCAACGATTAAAAATCGTTCTAGGGTTAAATGATAAATACGATTGACATTTAACCCAGTGCAAGTATTGCAGGAGAATCGATTAGCAATTCGATTGCTAATTGGCTTAATTTGATTAAGCCAATGGGCTAAGATTAAGTCTAATTAAATATGATTTAATTAAATTTGGTTTGGGCTTGATTGGATCAAGTCCAATTGGTTTATTGGATAAGCCAAGTGCAAGAAAAAACTAGTCCTAGTTCAACTAGGACTTGGGTCAATCTAATTTCTAATTTGATTAGAAAATTAAATCGGATTTAAATATAATTTAATCTAATTAAATTAGGTTCTTAATTGAGTTAAAACCTATTTTAATTAGGTTGATCTAATTTTTGTTTGATTTGATTTGGGAAACCAAATTAAAACAAGTCATAAGATAGAATCCTAGTAAGACTAGGATTCCACCTTGCGCCACATAAGCCTTCCCCACGCCCTCTCTCTTATTCAACGCCAATCTCCACTTATTTTGTGCGACAAAAGCCCTCTCCCAGATCTCTCCCACATTCACAAAAGGTCTCCTCTCTTCTTTCTTACATGGAAGGTGGTTTGGATCAAATCTAAAAGGAATAAGTTTGGATTTCGAATTCTATGAGATAGAGTTTTAGAAATCCAAAACTCTTTCAATTTTGCACCAAATTTATCCAAATTTTTTTGAAATTTTTATGGCTTTTAGGGTATATATTGTGCACCCTTTTCTGGTGATCCATGCATAAAAATAAGGAGGAGGTGCTCAAGAGTTGGGCACCCCTTAACTTGCCATGTTTGGATAAGTCTTGACTAGGTATTTGACCTAGACAAGGACTCTATCATATCTCTCTATATAAGATGAATTTTTTTGTGAAATTTTAGAAAAAGATAGATATTTGTGAGACCTATAGGCCACCCAAAAATCAGAGAGAAAGACCTTTGGGTCGTGGAGATATAAAAGATGCAAGTTTGGGTGTCTAGAGAGAAAAACGTGAAGAAGAAGAGGGTCTTCTTCTAGGGTTTTTGTTCTCATATTTTTCCTCCCTCCATCTTGAGTTTCCTGAGAGCGTCTCAGATCTGAAACTCCTCCTTCTACTTTCCATCTTTGGAAGAGTCCAAATCAAGAAGAAAGAGGCACCTGATCAACCATCAAAGAAGGATCAGCGCAGTACTAGCATACTGTGCTGATTTCCTGAAGCAGGACTTCTGATCGAGATTCGTGGGCTCGTGTGGACGACTCCTAGAGGTTGGATGTGTGTGCGGCTTACAACATCATCCTTAAGCCCGAATCAACGAGGTTAGAGCGTCTAACTTGCAAGGTAATAGATCTGATCTATTGTTTAATACATACATTAGATGTGGTATAGAAATATGTTGATATGATCAACATATAGTTCATGCTATATTTATATATTTTAATTTCTGATTTAATGCTATGTAATAATTATGTAATAGGATCTTAGATCTAGGGATTCTCTAGTTTTAAAAAATAAATTTTGATTTATTTTAGTCTTCCACTGTATGATCTTGAAAAAGTTTCAAGATCTAACCCTGAAACCCTAGATCTAGTTCCTACAATTGGTATCAGAGCCTAGGTTCTTTATTACATGATTATTTATACATGCTTAGATTATTTTTTAGATTAGATCTAATTTATAATCTAATTATTAAATCTAAAATTAAAATTTTAGATCAATCACAAACTGCAAGGTTGTCCTGCTGTAAGGTTTACCCCTTACAGTGCAAAGGTTGTCCTAGTTTGTGTAGATCTATCTTTAATCATAAATTTGTTAGATATGATCTAGATTAAATTTATGATTTATTAGATTTAAAAGATATTTAAATCTAAAATAAAATCTCTTTGTTAATAATTTTTGTGCAAAGAAATTGCTTAAAGTTGAAATTATTTCAATTATATGAACCTGTTTAGATTAGATCTAAAGTAGTTTCATGTTTATTTCACTTGCATCTTGATTATGAATCAAACATGCAATATGATTGGTAGAATTATATTATAAAATTATTTTACAAATATGAAAATTATTTTTTGAAAAGCCGAACCCAACCCTCAGTCCAAAACTTAATTAAGAATTAAGAAGTTGTTTGATTAGGTTCTTGGATTATGAATTGAAGAACCTAAGACATAAACCATAACACATTGGGTTAATAGGTTAGTGGGAATTAGGTCCATTAATTGGGTTAGACCTATGGTTAGATTAAAGATGGACTTAATTAGAGAATTGACTAAATCTAATCAATTGTTGTCTTAGATTACGTCAAAGATTCTCTAGATCAATTACAATAGTTGTAGTTGGTCAAGTCCATGTCTTTAACGAGAACCAAATGGACTTGATTCTTGGCTAAACGGTCTAGCACGAACTGTTAGATTGATCTAATCGAAACTAATTAAACCAGTTGGTGTCTAAGGTAAACCAAACCGGTGGTTTTTAATTGGGAGCCCGCTTACCTGGCCATTTCTGATGGTGTCTAAGGCAAGCTTTGGCAGACCCTCCCACTGATCGAACTTACCTGGCCTCTTGGTGAAATTATGTTTTGATCGGATCACTTGACTATTCGAGCTGACCCATGTCAGCTAGGTAAATCAGTGTGACTGAGTTAGGTGCTCCTAGACCAGCCCTTTTAATGGTCTCCCTTAAGCTGACTTGGTGAAGCCAGTGGGAGGATCATGATAAGCTGGTTCATCTGACCTCATCCTCTATATTATTTAAATCCTCTAAAATTATTAGGTCCTTAAAATGATAAAGTTATGGAGATAACTGAGTCATAGCCTCCCATTAAGGTGTTTGATAATGAGTCCATTAACTCAATAATCATTGCAGACCCAAAGGCCTGGTGCTTGTTGACTAATGGAATTATCACTCATCATATGACGACTTGGAAGTGTCTCTCTAATGGTGGTTAGGTGAGCCAACCAAAGTTGGGCTTAATCATTCGTTGGTTAGATACACCAAGTATAATCATGTTAATGGTTGGACCTAACCAGATCCTTACAGTGGAGGCCAAAGCCTACTGATTAGGTTTCTGGGGCAAAAATTAAAATTACTAGAAATTATTTAGAGAAACAATTGGTTATGAACCTACCCTTAGATGTACATGGGTTGGCCAACCAAAGTTGGGCTTGTGTGCAGTCTAAGTAGATTCTAGTACCCGCTAAGGAATTAGGATAATTCCTCGAATTGGAGGTAGAGGCTACCAATTCGAATAAAATAGTGGGAGAAACCTTTTGATTAAAGTCCAAATCTTTAGGTTTAATGAATCAATTACTAATTAGGTTATGGTTCTCCTTTGTGCAAATATGGCCACTTCCCTATCGCTCCGATCATTGTTGGACAATGATAAGTTGGTGGGACCCAACTTTAGTAGCTGGTACCGAAAGTTGAAGATAGTCCTGAAGCATGAACGGATCCTATATGTGATAATGGATCCTGCACCTGAGGAGCCAACTGCCAATGCACGTGGAACAGTCAGAGACACTTACCAGAAGTGGCTCAGTGATCGGACCACGGTGCGCTGTATCATGCTGGCTATCATGAGCGACGAGTTCAGTCGCAGATTTGAGACGGCTCAGCCAAAAGACATGCTTCAAGTGTTGGAGGATGCCTTTGGCACACCCGATGACGTAGAGAGGCACAAGACTAGTTGTGCCATCTTCAACGCCAAAATATGGGATGGTGCCTCTGTCACTGATCATGTATTGTACATGATCGAGCTGATGGAAAGATTGAGCAAGCTCGGCTTTCCATTGCATGAGCAGCTTGGAAAAGATGCAATATTGAACTCGCTGCCCAAGTCTTATCTCCCATTCCTCACTCATTATAGAATGACAAAGCCTGAAGAGAACTACCATGGGTTACTGGGGTTGCTTCAGAACTTTGAGAAGAATCACCAACTTTACAAGGAGTCGGTGAACTTAGTGGGAGGTTCGTCTTCTGGTTCTCGACCTTTTAAGAAAGGAAAGAAGAACAAGAAGAAGAAAGTGAAGAAGGTGCAAGTTCAGGCTGGGACATCAGTGCAGAGCCAGACCAAAAAGATCAAGTCTGATAAGAGTCTATTCTACTGGCAAGCACCCTAGATTAGATAGTATCTACTTATGGCACTGTAGGTTAGGTCGTATAAACAAGAACAGAATAAACAGGTTGACTCAAGAGGAAATCCTCGAAGTCAGTGATTGTGAATCACTTCCAACCTGTGAGTCCTATCTTCTTGGTAAAATGATCAAGTTATCTTTTACTGGAAAAGGTGAGAGAGCTACTGAGCTCTTGGGCCTAATACATACTGATGTATGCGGGCCCATGACCACCAGTGCTAGAGGTGGATATTTCTACTTCATAACTTTCACGGATGACCTATCCCGATATGGATATATCTATTTGATGAAACATAAGTCGGATTCATTTAAAATATTCAAACGATTTCGAAGTGAAGTAGAAAAATAAACTGGGAAGAGTATTAAAACTCTTCGATCTGATCGAGGAGGAGAATACCTTTCAAGTGAGTTTTTCACATATCTAGGAGAATGGGATTCTCTCCCAATGGACTCCTCCAGGAACACCACAGCATAATGGTGTGTTTGAAAGGAGGAATCGGACTCTGTTAGACATGGTCTGATCTATGATGGGTTTTGCTAGCTTGTCGATATCCTTCTGGGGATATGCACTCGAATCGGCCTGTTATCTGTTAAATAGGGTTCCAAGTAAGTCTGTAATTAAGACTCCATATGAGATATGGACGAGACGTAAGCCAGCACTTTCACACCTTAGAGTCTGGGGGTGCTCGGCCTATGTCAAATGATTAGTCACAGACAAATTTGGACCTAGGTCTGACAAATGCTCATTCATAGGGTACCCCAAAGAGACAAAAGGATATTTTTTCTACCATGCTGATGAACAACACATGTTCATCAGCCTTAAGGCAATCTTTTTAGAAAAGGAGTTTCTTGGTGAAGGAACCGTTGCCTCTAAGGTTGAACTTGATGAAGTTCAACGGTAGAAGGACCGACACCAATAGCTGAACCTGAGTCGGATATGATTAGATCAGATCCGGAGCCCAATGTATCTGCACCATTAAGGCGATCCGGTAGAGTACCGCGTCAGCCGAACAGATACTATGATTTCTTGGTCTGGGACGGTGATCCCATCGAACTTGATGAGAATAATGAGGATCCGATCACCTATATGGATGCAATGCAGAGACCTGATTCCGAAAAATGGCTTGAAGCCATGAAATCCGAAATGGAGTCCATGAAGGTCAACGATGTATGGACATTAGTTGACCCACCTGAAGGGGTTAAACCCATTGGGTGTAAATGGGTCTTCAAAAGGAAGAGGGGCATAGACAGAAAGGTGGAGACCTATAAAGCCCGTCTGGTCGCCAAGGGGTATCGTCAACATTATGGTATTGACTATGACGAGACATTTTCTTGGATAATGCTTGCAATAGCTGCCCATCTGGATTATGAGATCTGGCAGATGGATGTAAAGACAGCTTTCCTGAATAAAGAGCTGACCGAAAAGGTGTATATGATACAACCTGAGGGATTTACATCTACAGATGAGTCCAAGGTGTGCAAGCTTCAGAGATCCATTTATGGATTGAAGCAAGCTTCTCGGAGTTAGAACATGTGTTTTGATAAGGTGATCAAAACGTATGGCTTCATTATGAATGGAGAAGAGTCCTGCATCTATAAATGGGCAAATGGTCTAGTTATGGTATTTCTTGTCTTGTACGTGGATGATATTCTCTTAATCGAGAATGACATCTCCGCACTACAGGGAATAAAAGTTTGGTTGTCATCACAGTTCTCCATGAAGGACTTGGGTGAAGCATCTTACATCCTAGGGATGAAGATCTATAGGGATAGATCTAAAAGGATGCTTGGGTTATCCCAGTCCATGTACATAGACACTGTGCTGAAGAGGTTTAGCATGGAGAATTTCAAGAAGGGCTATCTACCGATAGGCCAAGAAATTTCTCTCTCTAAGAAGGATTGTTCGACAACTCCTGAAGAGAGAGAGCGTATGAGTAGAGTCCCATATGCTTCAGTCGTGGGATCTATAATGTACGCCATGACATGTACAAGACCAAATGTGGCATACTCACTAGGAGAGTGAGTAGATACCAATCTGATCCTGGAGAAAATCACTGGAAAGTGGTTAAAGCCATCTTTAAGTATTTGAGAAATACTAAGGACCAATGGTTGGTTTATGGCGAGTCAGATCTAAAACTTGTAGGGTTCACAGACTCTAGCTTTCAATCTGACCATGATGACAGCAGGAACGTGTCGGGTTATATCTTTACTCTGAATGGTGGACCCATCTGCTGGAAGAGTTTCAAGCAACATACTGTGGCAGACTCTGTTTGTGAAGCGGAGTATATCGCAGCATCGGATGCCGCGAAAGAAGCTGTGTGGCTGAGGAAATTCATCAACGAGCTCGGAGTAGCACCCTCCCTCGATGGTCCAGTCCTGCTCTACCACGACAGCACTGGTGCCATAGCTCAGGTGAAGGAACCCAAAGCACATCAGCGGATGAAGCACATCTTGCACCGCTTCCACCTAGTCTGAGAGATCATGGATCGAGGTGACGTCGACCTTCAGAAGATCGATAGAAAGGAGAACCTAGCCGACCCCTTCACTAAAGCCCTGGCAATAAAGGAGTTCGACAACCACAAATCGAAGATGGGTATTAGATACTGTGCCGAGTGGCTTTAGGACAGGTGGGAGTTGTTGAGAAATGTGTCCCAAAAAGCCAATCGTCAAGCTGTTGACGGTTAAACAACCAAGTATTGTAATTGATTTGTTAATAAATAAAATATATTTGGTATTTTCATCATAAGCTTTCATCTTCTTATGAACTCCGTTGTTATGATGAAGTCCTTAGGACTATTTAAGTTCGATAAAGAGAGGATTTATCGATTAGTCCTTAAAACTGTTCACGACCAAATGATAAGCTGTTAATAAGGACGACAGCTTCTATCGAGCATAGGTCGCCATAGGCCATATGGGTTGGTTGTCCTCTTAATCAAGGAGTGTGGAGACACTGGTATGGCATATAGGTGAGATGTAAAGGTACATCATCATTGAACGTGACCAACTCCAGAGCATTCTGCTGTCGAGAATATCTTTGATGGGATATAGGTATAAGTATCCCTTAGACCTGAGATCACCTCAGTGACTTGCAAGCAACTCACTGTTCTTTGGTACTGGACTAACTGAATTTCTAATTCAGGGATGGAAGGCTTCTGGGTACAGTCAAGTACTTGCAAAGTCAGAGTGTGATCGAGATGGGATTGACCACTCCAAGAGTTGGAGAAGAATGAGTCGCTGTATTTCAATTTAGCAAAACCTTGGTCAGGGTAATCCATCAGATGGATTTGATATTTTGAAATACAATGTGGACAACCTGATCAGAGTTGACAGTTAAACTCTGGGGTGTCCTATGATCATTTTGGTCAAGGGGATGAATTATATGAAAACTATATCCGCATGGGTTTTAAGGATGTTGTTCTATACATTCGACCTATCCGATCGTCGGGTACCATTGCTAGATGGTCACTTCGATTAGTACAAAAATTTATTTCTATACTATTGGCTTAGGTTCGGACCTATGAGGTCACACACATTAGAGTTCATGATCCGATCGGATGGTTGATCAACGATTAAGAATCATTCTAGGGTTAAATGATCAATACGATTGACATTTAACCCAGTACAAGTATTGCAGGAGGATCGATTAGCAATTCGATTGCTAATTGGCTTAATTTGATTAAGCCAATGGGCTAAGATTAAGTCTAATTAAATATGATTTAATTAGATTTAGTTTGGGCTTGATTGGATCAAGTCCAATTGGTTAATTGGATAAGCCAAGTGCAAGGAAAAACTAGTCCTAGTTCAACTAGGACTTGGGTCAATCTAATTTCTAATTTGATTAGAAAATTAAATCTAATTTAAATCTAATTTAATCTAATTAAATTAAATTTTTAATTGGGTTAAAATCTATTTTAATTAAGTTGATCTAATTTTGGTTTGATTTGATTTGGAAAACCAAATTAAAACAAGTCATAAGATAGAATCCTAGTAAGACTAGGATTCCACCTTGCGCCATATAAGCCTTCCCCACGTCCTCTCTCTTATTCAATGCCAATCTCCACTTATTTTGTGCGACAAAAGCGCTCTCCCAGATCTCTCCCATGTTCACAAAAGGTCTCCTCTCTTCTTTCTTACATGGAAGGTGGTTTGGATCAAATCTAAAAGGAATAAGTTTGAATTTCGAATTCTATGAGATAGAGTTTTAGAAATCCAAAACTCTTTCAATTTTGCACCGAATTTATCCAATTTTTTTTTAAAATTTTTATGGCTTTTAGGGTATATATTGCGCACCCTTTTCTGGTGATCCATATACAAAAATAAGGAGGAGGTGCTCAAGAGTTGGGTGCCCCTTAACTTGCCATGTTTGGATAAGCCTTGACTAGGTATTTGATCTAGACAAGGACTCTATCATATCTCTCTATATAAGATGAGTTTCTTCATGAAATTTTAGGAGAAGATAAAGATTTGAGAGACCTTTGGGCCATCCAAAATCAGAGAGAAAGACCTTTGGGTCGTGGAGATATAAAAGATGCAAGTTTGGGTGTCTAGAGAGAAAAACGTGAAGAAGAAAAGGGTCTTCTTCTAGGGTTTTTGTTTTCATATTTCTCCTCCCTCCATCTTGAGTTTTCTGAGAGTATCTCAGATCTGAAACTCCTCCTTCTACTTTCCATCTTTGAAAGAGTCCAAATCAAGAAGAAGGAGGCACCTGATCAACCATCAAAGAAGGATCAGCGCAGTACTAGCATACTGTGCTGATTTCCTGAAGCAGGACTTCTGATTGAGATTCATGGGCTCGTGTGGATGACTCCTAGAGGCCGGACGTGTGTGCAGCTTGCAACATCATCCTTAAGCCTGGATCAGTGAGGTTAGAGCGTCTAACTTGCAAGGTAATAGATCTGAACTATTATTTAATACATACATTAGATGTGGTATAGAAATATGTTGATATGATCAACATGTAGTTCATGCTATATTTATATATTTTAATTTCTGATTTAATGCTATGTAATAATTATGTAATAGAATCTTAGATCTAGAGATTCTCTAGTTTTAGAAAATAAATTTTGATTTATTTTAGTCTTCCGCTGTATGATCTTGAAAAAGTTTCAAGATCTCACCCTGAAATCCTAGATCTGGTTCCTACCGGGCAATCAAGCAATTGAATTTTGATTTGAGACATGCTGGTTCCAACCGAATGTTGCAACTAAGTGAATTGGATGAATTGAGATGAGAGGCTTATGAAAATTCATGAATTTATAAAGAGAAAATGAAAGCCTTTCATGATAAACACATTTCAAAGAAAATCTTTGAGCCAAATCAATAAGTCTGGTTATTTAATTCAAGGCTAAAATTATTTTCAAAAAAATTAAGATCTAGATGGGATGGACCTTACATTGTAAATCTAGTATTCCCACATGGTGCAATCAAACTTTATGATCCTAAATCAGAAAATTTTTTTAAGATAAATGGTCAAAGATTAAAACCATACATTGAAGGGATGTCATTAAAATAAATCATTGATCAAGTAGCATTAACAGACCTATATTGAATTAAGCTGTATTGTGTCTGGCTGAAGACGGTAAACTTAGCACTTTTTAAAAGGCAATCCAATTTTTATTTTTTATTTTTTTATATTTTATTTAGAGTTTTACTTAGTATCTTTTGTAGGGATCTAAAGATAATCTTGACTAAGTTGGGGAGAGAATCAATTTTGAAAAAAAAATTTGGATCAGGTGATATCTCTCCTTTTCTTTCTCTTTATATGCACCCTTCATTTTTTCTACTCCATTGAGAACAATATGGATTAAGTTGGAGGGGATAATAAAAATTTTTAAATTTTTAAAATCTTCAAGTAAGTTAGTATTTAGTATTTAAGCACTTGATTATACTTAAGAATCAAGTTAAACCAAATATTTTTTTTAAAAAAAATTGATGTACAGAATAGAGAGTTTGTGAAGATATTGAGGGATCAAGTATTAAAAAAATTCAATAAAGAATTAAGTTTAGAACTTAAACAGTTTTTTTTGAATATTTCTAAATTTTTCTACCAGCATCAAAGAAGAGTTTACTTCTTATGGACTTGTGTAAAGTAACTATACATTTCTTCATATATTTAAAAAAAAAAATTTAAGTACTTCATGCTGAGTAATTGGACCTCTTTGCCTAAGCAAGTATTGAGTTTCGTGTAGGAACCAGATCTAGGATTTCAGGGTTAGATCTTGAAACTTTTTCAAGATCATACAGCGGAAGGCTAAAATAAATCAAAATTTATTTTTTAAAACTAGAGAATCCCTAGATCTAAGATCCTATTACATGATTATTATATAGCATTAAATTAGAAATTAAAATATATAAATATAGCATGAACTACATGTTGATCATATCAACATGTTTCTATACCACATCTAATGTATGTATTAAACAATAGATTAGATCTATTATCTTGCAAGTTAGATGCTCTAACCTCACTGATCCGAGCTTGAGGATGATGTTGCAAGCCGCACACGCATCCGGCCTCTAGGAGTCATCCACACGAGCCCACGAATCTCGATCAGAAGTCCTGCTTCAGGAAATCAGCACAGTATGCTAGTACTGCGCTGATCCTTCTTTGATGGTTGATCAGGTGCCTCCTTCTTCTTGATTTGGAGTCTTCCAAAGATGGAAAGTAAAAGGAGGAGTTTCAGATCTGAGACGCTCTCAGGAAACTCAAGATGGAGGGAGGAAAGATATGAAAATAAAAAACCCTAGAAGAAGACCCTCTTCTTCTTCACATTTTTCTCTCTAGACACCCTAACTTGCGTCTTTTATATCTCCATGACCCAAAGGTTTTTCTCTCTGATATTTGGATGGCACAAAGGTATATAAAATATCTATCTTTTCCTAGAATTACACAAAGAAACTCATTTTATACAGAGAGATATGATAGAGTCCTTGTCTAGGTCAAATACCTAATCAAGGCTTATCCAAACATGGCAAGTTAAGGGGCGTCCAACTCTTGAGCACCTCCTCCTTATTTTTATGCATGGATCATCAGAAAAGGGTGCACAATATGTATCCTAAAATCCACAAAAATTCCAAAAAAAATTTAGATAAATTTGGTACAAAATTGAAAGAGTTTTGGATTTCTAAAACTCTATCTCATAGAATTCGAAATCCAAACTTATTCCTTTTTGATTTGATCCAAACCACCTTCCATGTAAGAAAGAAGAGAGGAGACATTTTGTGAACGTGGGAGAGACCTGGGAGAGGGCTTTCGTCGCACAAAATAAGTGGAGATTGGCGTTGAATAAGAGAGAGGGCGTGGGGAAGGCTTATGTGGCTCAAGGTGGAATCCTAGTCTTACTAGGATTCTATCTTATGACTTGTTTTAATTTGGTTTTCCAAACCAAATCAAACTAAAATTAGATCAACCTAATTAAAATAGGTCTTAACCCAATTAAGAACCTAATTTAATCAGATTAAATTAGATTTAAATCTAATTTAATCTTCTAATCAAATTAGAAATTAGATTGACCCAAGTCCTAGTTGAACTAGGACTAGTTTTTCCTTGCACTTGGCTTATCCAATAAACCAATTGGACTTGATCCAATCAAGCCCAAATCAAATCTAATTAAATTATATTTAATTAAACTTAATCTCAACCCATTGGCTTAATCAAATTAAGTCAATTAGCAATCGAATTGCTAATCGATCCTCCTGCAATACTTGCACTGGGTTAAATGTCAATCGTATTGATCATTTAACCCTAGAACGATTCTTAATCATTGATCAACCATCCGATCGGATCATGAACTCTAATGTGTGTGACCTCATAGGTCCGAACCTAAGCCAGTAGTACAGAAATAAATTTTTGTACCAATCGAAGTGACCATCTAGCAATGGTACCCGACGATCGGATAGGTCGAATGTGTAGAACAACATCCTTAGAACCCATGCGGATATAGTTTTCATATAATTCATCCCCTTGACCAAAATGATCATAGGATACCCCAGAGTTCAACTGTCAACTCTGATCAGGTTGTCCACATTGTATTTCAAAATATCAAATCCATCTGATGGATTACCCTGGCCAAGGTTTTGCTAAATTGAAATACAGTGACTCATTCTTCTCCAACTCTTGGAGTGGTCAATCCCATCTCGATCACACTCTGACTTCGCAAGTACTTGACTGTGCCCAGAAGCCTTCCGTCTCTGAATTAGAAATTCAGTTAGTCCAGTACCAAAGCACAGTGAGTTGCTTGCAAGTCACTGAGGCGATCTCAAGTCTAAGGGACACTTATTCCTATATCCCATCAGAGACATTCTCGACAGCAGAATACTCTGGAGTTGGTCACGTTCAATGATGATGTACCCTTACATCTCACCTGTATGTCATACCAGTGTCTCCACACTCCTTGGTTAAGAGGACAACCAACCCATATGGCCTACTGCGACCTATGCTCGATAGAAAACTGTCGTCCTTATTAACAGCCTATCATTTGGTCGTGAACAGTTTTAAGGACTAATCGATAAATCCTCTCTTTATCGAACTTAAATAGTCCTAAGGACTTCATCATAACAATGAAGTTCATTAGAAGATGAAAGCTTATGATGAAGATGCCAAATATATTTTATTTATTAACAAATCAATTACAATACTTGGTTGCTCAACCGTCAACAGCTTGACGATTGGCTTTTTGGGACACATTTTCCAACAACTCCCACTTGTCCTAAAGCCACTCGGCACAGTATCTAATATCCATCTTCGACTTGTGGTTGTCGAACTCCTTTATCGCCAGGGTTTTAGTTAAGGGGTCGGCCAGGTTCTCCTTTCTGTCGATCTTCTGAAGATCGACGTCACCTCGATCCACGATCTCTCGGACCAGGTGGAAGCGGTGCAAGATGTGCTTCGTCCGCTGATGTGCTTTGGGTTCCTTCACCTGAGCTATGGCACCAGTGCTGTCGCAGTAGAGCAGGACTGGACCATCGAGGGAGGGTGCTACTCCGAGCTCGTTGATGAATTTTCTTAGCCACACAGCTTCCTTCGCGGCATCCGATGCTGTGATGTACTTCGCTTCACAAACAGAGTCCGCCACAATATGTTCCTTGGAACTCTTCCAGCAGATGGCTCTACCATTCAGAGTAAAGATATAACCCGACACGCTCCTGCTGTCATCATGGTCAGATTGGAAGCTAGAGTCTGTGGACCCCATAAGTTTCAAATCTGACTCACCATAAACCAACCATTGGTCCTTAGTATTTCTCAAATACTTAAGGATGGCTTTAACCACTTTTCAATGATTTTCTCCAGGATCAGATTGGTATCTACTCACTACTCCTAGTGAGTATGCTACATCTGGTCTTGTACATGTCATGGCATACATGATAGATCCCACGGCTGAAGCATATGGGACTCTACTCATACGCTCTCTCTCTTCAGGAGTTGTCAGACAATCCTTCTTAGAGAGAGAAATTCCATGGCCTATCGGTAGATAGCCATTCTTGGAATTTTCCATGCTGAACCTCTTCAGCACAGTGTCTATGTACATAGACTGGGATAACCCAAGCATCCTTTTAGATCTATCCCTATAGATCTTCATCCCTAGGATGTAGGATGCTTCACCCAAGTCCTTCATGGAGAACTGTGATGACAACCAAACTTTTATTCCCTGTAGTGCGGGGATGTCATTCCCGATTAAGAGAATGTCATCCATGTACAAGATAAGGAATACCACTACTGGACCATTTGCCCATTTATAGATGCAGGGCTCTTCTCCATTCTTAATGAAGCCATACGTTTTGATCACCTTATCAAAATGCATGTTCCAACTCCGAGAAGCTTGTTTCAGTCCATAAATGGATCTCTGAAGCTTGCACACCTTGGACTCATCTATGGATGTAAACCCCTCAGGTTGTATCATATACACCTCTTCAGTCAACTCTCCATTCAGGAAAGCTGTCTTTACATCCATCTGCCAGATCTCATAATCCAGATGGGCAGCTATTGCAAGCATTATCCGAATGGATTTGAGCATTGCCACAGGAGAAAACGTCTCGTCATAGTCAATACCATAACATTGACGATACCCCTTGGTGACCAGACGGGCTTTATAGGTCTCCACCTTTTCGTTTGCGCCCCTCTTCCTTTTGAAGACCCATTTACACCCAATGGGTTTAACCCCTTCAGGTGGGTCAACCAATGTCCATACATCGTTGACCTTCATGGACTCCATTTCGGATTTCATGGCTTCAAGCCATTTTTCAGAATCAGGTCTCTGCATTGCATCCATATAGGTTATCGGATCCTCATTATTCTCATCAAGTTCGATGGGATCACCATCTCGGACCAAGAAATCGTAGTATCTGTCCGGCTGACGCGGTACTCTACCGGATCGCCTTAATGGTGCAGGTATATTGGGCTCCGGATCTGATCTAATCATATCCGACTCAGGTTCAGCTATTGGTGTCGGTCCTTCTACCTGTTGAACTTCATCAAGTTCAACCTTAGAGGCAACGGTTCCTTCACCAAGGAACTCTTTTTCTAAAAAGATTGCTTTAAGGCTGACGAACACCTTTTGTTCATCAGCATCGTAGAAAAAATATCCTTTTGTCTCTTTGGGGTACCCTATGAATGAGCATTTGTCAGACCTAGGTCCAAGTTTGTCTGTGACTAATCATTTGACATAGGTCGGGCACCCCCAGACCCAAAGGTGTGAAAGTACTGGCTTACGCCCTGTCCATATCTCATATGGAGTCTTAATTACAGATTTACTTGAAACCCTATTTTAACAGATAACAGGCCGATTCGAGTGCATATCCCCAGAAGGATATCGACAAGCTAGCAAAACCCATCATGGATCGGACCATGTCTAATAGAGTCCGATTCCTCCTTTCAGACACACCATTATGCTGTGGTGTTCCTAGAGGAGTCCATTGGGAGAGAATCCCATTCTCTCCTAGATATGTGAGAAATTCATAAGAAAGGTATTCTCCTCCTCGATCAGATCGAAGAGTTTTAATACTCTTCTCAGTTTGTTTTTCTACTTCACTTCGAAATCGTTTGAACATTTCAAATGAATCCGACTTATGTTTCATCAGATAGACATATCCATATCGGGATAGGTCATCCGTGAAAGTTATGAAGTAGAAATATCCACCTCTAGCACTGGTGCTCATGGGCCCGCATACATCAGTATGTATTAGGCCCAAGAGCTCAGTAGCTCTCTCACCTTTTCCAGTAAAAGATGACTTGGTCATTTTACCAAGAAGACAGGACTCACAGGTTGGAAGTGATTCACAATCACTGACTTCGAGGATTCCCTCTTGAGTCAACCTGTTTATTCTGTTCTTGTTTATATGACCTAGCCTACAATGCCATAAGTAGATATCTGACACACTATCTAATCTAGGGTGCTTGCCAGTTGAATAGACTCTTATCAGGCTTGATCTTTTTGGTCTGGCTCTGCACTGATGTCCCAGCCTGAACTTACACCTTCTTCACTTTCTTCTTCTTGTTCTTCTTCCCTTTCTCAAAGGCTCGAGAACCAGAAGATGAACCTCCCACTGAGTTCACCGACTCCTTGTGAAGTTGGTGATCCTTCTCAAAGTTCTGAAGCAACCCCAGTAATTCGTGGTAGTTCTCTTCAGGCTTTGTCATTCTATAATGAGTGAGGAATGGGAGATAAGACTTGGGCAGTGAGTTCAGTATTGCATTTTTCCAAAGCTTCTCATGCAAGAGAAAGCTGAGCTTGCTCAATCATTCCATCAGCTCGATCATGTACAATACATGATCAGTGACAGAGGCACCATCCTGCATTTTGGCGTTGAAGATGGCACAACTAGTCTTGTGCCTCTCGATGTCATCGGATGTGCCAAAGGCATCCTCCAACACTTGAAGCATGTCCTTTGGCTGAGCCATCTCGAATCTGCATCTGAACTCGTCGCTCATGGTAGCTAGCATGATACAGCGCACCGTGGTCCGATCACTGAGCCACTTCTGGTAAGTGTCTCTGACAGTTCCACATGCATTGACAGCTGGCTCCTCAGGTACAGGATCCATTATCACATATAGGATCCGTTCATGCTCCAGGACTATCTTCAACTTTCGGTACCAGCTACCGAAGTTGGGTCCCACCAACTTATCATTGTCAACAATGATCGGAGCGATAGGGAAGTGGCCATATTTACACAAAGGAGAACCATAACCTAATTAGTAATTGATTCATTAAACCTAAGGATTTGGACTTTAATCAAAAGGTTTCTCCCACTATTTTATTCGAATTCGTAGCCTCTACCTCCAACTCGAGGAATTACCCTATATCTTTAGCGGGTACTAGAATCCACTTAGACTGCACACAAGCCCAACTTTGGTTGGTCAACCCATATATATCTAAGGGTAGGTTCATAACCAATTGTTTCTTTAAACAATTTCTAGTAATTTTAATTTTGCCCCAGAAACCTAATCAGTAGGCTTTGGCCTCTACTGTAAGGATCCGGTTAGGTCCAACCATTAACATGATCATACTTGGTGTATCTAACCAACGAATGATTAAGCCCAACTTTGGTTGGCTCACCTAACCACCATTAGAGAGACACTTCCAAGTCATCATATGATGAGTGATAATTTTATTAGTCAATAAGCACCAGGCCTTTGGGTCTGCAATGATTATTGAGTTAATGGACTCATTATCAAACACCTTAATGGGAGGCTATGACTCAGTTATCTCCATAACTTTGTCATTTTAAGGACCTAATAATTTTAGAGGATTTAAATAATTTAGATGATGAGGTCAGATTAACCAGCTTATCATGATCCTCCCACTGGCTTCACCAAGTCAGCTTAAGGGAGACCATTAAAAGGGCTGGTCTAGGAGCACCTAAATCAGTCACACTGATTTACCTAGCTGATATGGGTCAGCTCGAATAGTCAAGTGATCCGATCAAAACATAATTTCACCAAGAGACCAGGTAAGTTCGATCAGTGGGAGGGTCGGCCAAAGCTTGCCTTAGACACCATCAGAAATGGCCAGGTAAGCGGGCTCCCAATTAAAAACCACCGATCTGGTTTACCTTAGACATCAACTGGTTTAATTAGTTTCGATTAGATCAACCTAACAGTTCGTGCTAGACTGCTTAGCCAAGAATCAAGTCCATTTGGTTTTCGTTAAAGATATGGACTTGACCAACTACAACTATTGTAATTGATCTAGAGAATCCTTGACCTAATCTAAGACAACAATTGATTAGATTTAGTCAATTCTCTAATTAAGTCCATCTTTAATCTAACCATAGGTCTAACCCAATTAATGGACCTAATTCCCACTAACCCATTAACCCAATGTGTTATGATTTGTGTCTTAGGTTCTTCAATTCACAATCCTAGAACCTAATCAAACAACTTCTTAATTCTTAATTAAGTTTTGGGCTGAGGGTTGGATTTGGCTTTTCAAAAAATAATTTTTATATATGTAAAATAATTTTACAATATGATTCTACCAACCATATTGCATGTTTGATTCATAATCAAGATACAAGTGAAATAAACATGAAACTACTTTAGATCTAATCTAAACAGGTTCATGTAATTGAAACAATTTCAACTTTAAACAATTTTTTTGCACAAAAATTATTAACAAAGAGATTTTATTTTATATTTAAACATTTTTTAAATTTAATAAATCATAAATTTAATCTAGATCATATCTAACAAATTTATGATTAAAGCTAGATCTACACAAACTAGGACAACCTTTGCACTGTAAGGGGTAAACCTTACAGCAGGACAACCTTGCAGTTTGTGATTGATCTAAAATTTTAATTTCAGATTTAATAATCAGATTATAAATTAGATCTAATCTAAGAAATAATCTAAGCATGTATAAATAATCATGTAATAAAGAACCTAGCTCTGATACCAATTGTAGGAACCAGATCTAGGGTTTCAGGGTTAGATCTTGAAACTTTTTCAAGATCATACAGCAGAAGGCTAAAATAAATCAAAATTTATTTTTTAAAACTAGAGAATCCTTAGATCTAAGATCTTATTACATGATTATTACATAGTATTAAATCAAAAATTAAAATATATAAATATAGCATGAACTACATGTTGATCATATCAACATGTTTCTATACCACATCTAATGTATGTATTAAACAATAGATCAGATCTATTACCTTGCAAGTTAGACGCTCTAACCTCACTGATCCAGGCTTGAGGATGATGTTGCAAGCCACACATGCGTTCGGCCTCTAGGAGTCGTCCACACGAGCCCACGAATCTCGATCAGAAGTCCTGCTTCAGGAAATCAGCACAGTATGCTAGTACTGCGCTGATCCTTCTTTGATGGTTGATCAGGTACCTCCTTCTTCTTGATTTGGACTCTTCCAAAGATGAAAAGTAAAAGGAGGAGTTTCAGATCTGAGACACTCTCAGAAAACTCAAGATGGAGGGAGGAAAGATATGAAAACAAAAAACACTAGAAGAAGACCCTCTTCTTCTTCACGTTTTTCTCTCTAGACACCCTAACTTGCATATTTTATATCTCCATGACCCAAAGGTTTTTATAACTAATTTTTGGGTGGCACAAAGGTCTCTCAAATCTCTATCTTTTCCTAAATTTTTATGAAGAAACTCATTTTATACAGAGAGATATGATAGAGTCCTTGTCTAGGTCAAATACCTAGTCATGGCTTATCCAAACATGGCAAGTTAAGGGGCGCCCAACTCTTGAGCACCTCCTCCTTATTTTTGTGAATGGATTATCAGCAAAAGATGCACAATATGTACCCTAAAATTCATAAAAATTTTAAAAAAAAATTGGATAAATTTGGTGCAAAATTGAAAGAGTTTTGGATTTCTAAAACTCTATCTCATAGAATTCGAAATCCAAACTTATTCCTTTTTGATTTGATCCAAACCACCTTCCATGTAAGAAAGAAGAGAGGAGACCTTTTGTGAACATGGGAGAGACCTGGGAGAGGGCTTTTGTTGCACAAAATAAGTGGAGATTGGCATTGAATAAGAGAGAGGGCGTGGGGAAGGCTTATGTGGCGCAAGGTGGAATCCTAGTCTTACTAGAATTCTATCTTATGACTTGTTTTAATTTGGTTTTCCAAACCAAATCAAACCAAAATTAGATCAACCTAATTAAAATAGGTCTTAACCTAATTAAAAATCTAATTTAATCAGATTAAATTAAATTTAAATCTGATTTAATCTTCTAATCAAATTAGAAATTAGATTGACCCAAGTCCTAGTTGAACTAGGACTAGTTTTTTCTGGCACTTGGCTTATCCAATAAACCAATTGAACTTGATCCAATCAAGCCCAAACCAAATCTAATTAAATAATATTTAATTAGACTTAATCTCAGCCCATTGGCTTAATCAAATTAAGTCAATTAGCAATCGAATTGCTAATCGATCCTCCTGCAATACTTGCACTGGGTTAAATGTCAATCGTATTGATCATTTAACCCTAGAATGATTCTTAATCATTGATCAACCATCCGATCGGATCATGAACTCTAATGTGTGTGACTTCATTGGTCCGAACCTAAGCTGGTAGCACAGAAATAAATTTCTGTACCAATCGAAGTGACCATCTAGCAATGGTACCCGATGACTGGATAGGTCGAATGTGTAGAACAACATCCTTAGAACCCATGCGGATATAGTTTTCATATAATTCATCCCCTTGACCAAAATGATCATAGGACACCCCAGAGTTCAACTGTCAACTCTGATCAGGTTGTCCACATTGTATTTCAAAATATCAAATCCATCTGATGGATTACCCTGGCCAAGGTTTTGCTAAATTGAAATACAGCGACTCATTCTTCTCCAACTCTTGGAGTGGTCAATCCCATCTCGATCACACTCTGACTTTGCAAGTACTTGACTGTGCCCAGAAGCCTTTCGTCTCTGAATTAAAAATTCAGTTAGTCCAGTACCAAAGCACAGTGAGTTGCTTTCAAGTCACTGAGGCGATCTCAAGTCTAAGGGACACTTATACCTATATCCCATCAGAGACATTCTCGACAGCAGAATGCTCTGGAGTTGGTCACGTTCAATGATGATGTACCCTTACATCTCACCTGTATGCCATACCAGTGTCTCCACACTCTTTGGTTAAGAGGACAACCAACCCATATGGCCTACTGCGACCTATGGTCGATTGAAAACTGTCGTCCTTATTAACAGCCTATCATTTGGTCGTGAACAGTTTTAAGGACTAATCGATAAATCCTCTCTTTATCGAATCATCATAACAATGGAGTTCATTAGAAGATGAAATCTTATGATGAAGATGCCAAATATATTTTATTTATTAACAAATTAATTACAATACTTGGTTGCTCAACCGTCAACAGCTTGACGATTGACTTTTTGGGACACATTTCCCAACATTTCGTGTCAAAAATTATGAAGGGCAAAGAAGCTTTATTGTAAAGCTAGTTTTAACTCGTAGCTTGTTTGATTCGAGCAAGTAGGTTCGAGGGATATTCTATACCTAGTGCCCTAAAGCCGTCTGATTTAAGAGTCATTGGCTGAAAACTCACTACATGGATCAAACAGAAAGCTTAAGGGGTTAAGATACTCAATAGCAGTACAATGTTAAAAAAAAAAATCAATCAATAAATGAAGGATGGAAGTAACAATATACTTGTCCATATGAAGGTTAATAATTTGGAGGTAAAGGTAGTGATAATTTAAAAAAGTTCAGAAAAAGTTTAGTGTTCGTAGTTTAACACTCATATTGACTAGTATTAATACCCCAATGACATACCTCATTTACACTCTACTGAACATCAGTGGCCCTTTTGAAAATTATTTGGTGAAATTTAAGATTTTAAGTTAAATGGTACTCGATTCTAAATTCTTTCTTTACTCATGGATGAGCAAAGTTCAAGATGGGAGGTGTGATAAGTGGTATGTTTTTGTATTTATTGAAAGTATTTTTGATAATTTATGGTGCTAACATCTTTTTAAAAATCTAATTTTATGAATAAATTAAATTTTTTATAAAAGTAAATAATTTAAAAAAAAATAAAATTAGAACATATTTATGAAAAATTAATGTTAATTTAAGCACTAAAATGATGAAAAATTTTTGAAGAATTTAATGCATATTTTTTTTATTTTTTAGATAAAAAATTAGAGCAAAAATCGAGCCAAAAAACTCTTAAAAATAAAAAATATTACCTCCGGTGCACGGTGGACCGGTCGCTCGGTCCACAGAGCCAGGGCACGATCCACAGAAAACTTCACGCAGTCCACAGGAAACTTCACGCGGTCCACAGGCATGGCTTACAGCGAAAGAAGGATTCTGAGCGCGATCTAATGATCGAAATTCATCCTGACCCAGATCCGACGGTCAGCATCCATTGTCGGTTTATAAAGAGGGGTTTTTGCGCGATCCGATGGCCCAAAAGTGATCCATCATGCGATTGGACGGCTGAGGACACTCTCGACTATGTTAAGGATTTAAATTGTGCGATCCAATGGTCTAAAACCAATCCCAAACATGATCGGATGGCTGTGGTTTAATCCGACTTTGATAAGGATTAAAACTATGGATGTTGATCAGATCTGGGTAGTTCAAAGCTCATCCAATGGCCAGGAATATTCTTAGGAGGATTAATATGATGTTTAAAAATTTTAAGATTTCTTTTCCTATCAAAAAATTATAAAAAATTCATCTATAAATAGGGGGTCTAGGAATAAGCTTAAAAAGAAGAAAAATTGAGAAGAAAGTGTAGAAAAAAATAAAAAAAAAATTAGATAGGTTTAGGGACCCAAGGAAAAGAAGGAGAGAAGCCAGTTCGCTCTACGGAGTATGATGGAAGAAGGAAAGATCATCAACCATCTTCCTGACGAGGCTGGACTGATCAACTTCAGATCCTTGTTATAGTTTTATTTTTATTTTATTTTATTATTATTTTTAAATTCTCTATACTTGAATTTTAATTTTAATTAATGTAAAATTTATTTTTTTGCACTTTAAATTTTTGTCTTTTATTTTTCATAAGTAGATGCTAGAATCTAGTTAGTAGATCTTAGTACCAATTTATTTTATACACTTTAAATTTTTATTATTTATTTTTATTGTAAGTAGATGCTAGGATCTAAATAATATATCTTAGTACCCAATTTATTTTCTTCAAAATTTTATTTTTTTTTTGCAAAATCAAAGATTTCAAATCAAAATCTTGCCTTCTCTATGGAATTCGATCTGACTCACTACTTTCTGTATATTTTTAATTTTTATTGAAGTCAAATTTGATTGATAATCACGGTATCGTAATGACAGCATCTTGACCGTATCAATTTTTGTAGAAATTGATACGATCAAGATGCTGTCGTTAGGACACTGTGATTATCAATCAAATTTTGATTTTAATAAAAATTAAAAATATGTAGAAAGTAGTGAGTTGAGTCGAATTTCACAAAAAAGATAGAATTTTGATTTGAAATCTTTGATTTTGCAAAAAAAATAAAATTTTGAAGAAAATAATTTAAGTCAAAAAATAAAAATTAAAAGTGTGAAAAATAAATCAAATAATAAGATCTATTATTTAGATCCTAGCATCTACTTACAATAAAAATAAATAATAAAAATTTAAAGTGCATAAAATAAATTGATACTAAGATCTACTAACTAGATCCTAGCATCTACTTGCAAAAAATAAAAGAAAAAAATTTAAAGTACAAAAAAATAAATTTTACATTAATTAAAATTAAAATTTAAGTATAAAAAATTTAAAAATAATAATAAAATAAAATAAAAATAAAAATATAACAAACATCTGAAGTTGATCAGTCCAGCCTCGTCAGGAAGATGGTTGATGACCTCTCCTTCTTCCGTCATACTCCGTAGAGCGAACTGACTTCTCTCCTTCTTTTCCTTGGGTCCCTATCTAATTTTTTTTATTTTTTTCTATACTTTTTACTCAATTTTTTTTCTTTCTAAACTTATTTCCAGACCCCCTATTTATAGATGAATTTTTCATAATTTTTTGATAGGAAAAGGAGTCCTAAAACCCTTAGAAATCATATTAATCTTTTTGGGAATATTCCTAACCGTTGGATGAGCTTCGGAACACCCAGATCTAATCAAAATCTGTAGTTTTAATCCTTATCAAAGTCAGATCGAACCACAGCCGTCCGATCATGCCTGGGATTGATTCTGGGCCATCGGATCATGTAATTTAAATCTTTAACACAGTTGGGAGCATCCTCAGCCATCCGATCACATGATGGATCACTTCTGGGCCGTCAGATCGTACAAAAACCCCTCTTTATAAACCGACAATGGATGCTGACCGTCGGATCTGGGTCGGGATGAATTTTAGACATTGGATCGCACCTAAAATCCTTCTTTCGCTGTGAGCCGTGCTTGTGGACCGCGTGAAGTTTCCTATGGACCGTGCCCTGGCTCTGTGGACCAAGCGGCTGGTCCATCGTGCACCAGAGGTAATATTTCTTATTTTTAAGGGTATTTTGGCTCGATTTTTACTCTGATTTTTTATCTGAAAAATAAAAAAAATATGTATTGAATTTTTCAAAAATTTTTCATCATTTTGATGCTTAAATTGCTCAATTAAATTAACATCTATTTTTTATAAATATGCTCTAATTTTATTTTTTTTAATTATTTATTTTTGTAAAAAAATTTAATTTATTCATAAAATTAGATTTTTAAGAAGATGTTAGCACTATAAATTATCAAAAATATCTTCAATAAATACAAAAGTATACCACTTATCACACCTCCCATCTTGAACTTTGCTCGTCCTCAAATAAAGAAAGAATTTAGAATCAAGTACCGTTTAACTTAAAATCTTAAATTTCACCAAACAATTTTCAAAAGGGCCACTGATGTTCAGTAAAGTGTAAATGAGGTATGTCATTGGGGTATTAATACTAGTCAATATGAGAGTTAAACTAAGAACACTAAATCTTTTCTGAATTTTTTTAAATTATCACTACCTTTATCTCCAAATTATTAACCTTCATATGGACAAGTATATTGTTACTTCCATCCTTCATTTATTGATTGATTTTTTTTTTTTAAACGTTGTACTGCTATTGAGTGTCTTAACCCCTTAAACTTTCTGTTTGACCTATGTAGTGAGTTTTCAGCCAATGACTCCCAAACCAGACAGTTTTAGGGCACTAGGTATAGAATACCCCTCGAACCTGCTTGCTCAAATCAAACCGGCTATGAGTTAAAACTAGCTTTACAATAAAACTTCTTTGCCCTTCATACCTTTTGATGTGAAACTCAATGCTTGCTTAGGCAAAGTGGCCCGGTTACTCAGCATGAAGTACTTGAAAACTTTTTTTTTGAATATATGAAGAAATGTATAGTTACTTTACACAAGCCTATAAGAAGTAAACTCTTCTTTGATGCTGATAGAAAAATTTAAAAATATTCAAAGAAAACTATTTAAGTTCTAAACTTAACTCTTTATTGAATTTTCTTAATACTTGATCCCTCTATATCTTCACAAACTCTCTATTCTATACATCAATTTTTTTAAAAAAATATTTAGTTTAACTTGATTCTTAAGTATAATTGGGTGCTTAAATATTAAATACTAACTTACTTGAGAACTTTAAAAATTTAAAAATTTTTATTATCCCCTCCCCCCAAATTAATCGACATTGTCCTCAATGGAGTAGAAAAAAATGAAGGGTGCATGTAAAGAGAAAGAAAAGGAGAGATATCACCTGATCCAAAAATCTTTTTCAAAATTGATTCTCCCCCCAACTTAGTCAAGATTATCTTCAGATCCCTACAAAATACACTAAGTAAAACTCTAAATAAAATACAAAAGAAAATAAAAAGTAAAAATTGGGTTGCCTCTCTGAAAGTGCTAAGTTTACCGTCTTTAGCCAGACACAGTGCAGCTCAATTCAATATGGATCTGTTAATGCTACTTGATCAATGGTTTGTTTTAATGACATCCCTTCAATGTATGGTTTTAATCTTTGACCATTTGCCTTAAAAAAAATTTCCTGATTTAGGATCATAAAGTTTGATTGCACCATGTGAGAATACTTGATTTACAATGTAAGGTCCATTCCATTTAGATCTTAATTTTTTTGGAAACAATTTAAGCCTTGAATTAAATAACCAGACTTGTTGATTTAGCTCAAAGATTTTTCTTGAAATGTGTTTATCATGAAAGCCTTTCATTTTTTCTTTATAAATTCATGAATTTTCATAACCCTCTCATCTCAATTCATCCAATTTACTTAGTTGCAACATCCGGTTGGAACCAGCGTGTCTCAAATCAAAATTCAATTGCTTGATTGCCAAATATGCTTTATGTTCAAGTTCTACCGAAAGATGACATGCTTACTTAATTTTTCTTTCTAATGTTCAAAAATTATCTTTATTTGATAAAATTGATAAGCACCAAAAAATTGAAAAAATTTGATACGGTCAAGATGCTCAATTGTTCAGTTTCAGGAACATATCTACGAATGATCTGATCAGCATAAATTTGAAAAAGTTTAGGATCTTTCCAAAAATAATACTTGATTTGAGCAAAGAATCGATTTTTTTCATTTTTAGACCAACCATCAGAAATTTGTTCAACTGCTAAGTAATTCACAATATCTGCAAACCAAGGGGCCTTTGTGTGTAAAACTACTAGAAGTTGCTCATTCGAAAAAGATTCTCCAATTGATGCAAGTTCACAATCTTCAACTAGGATTCTCGATAGGTGGTCTGCTACAATATTTTCAGATCCTTTCTTGTCTCGAATTTCAATATCAAATTCTTGTAGTAGTAAAATCCATCTAATCAATCATGGTTTAGCATCTTTCTTTGAAAGCAGATATCTCAAAGCTGTATGATCTGAATAAATCATGATTTTTGATCCTAACAAGTATGATCAAAACTTCTCCAGGGCAAATACTGCAGCTAATAATTCTTTCTTAGTTGTGGTATAATTCATTTGAGCTTCATTTAGAGTTCTACTAGCATAGTAAATCACTATAGGATATTTGTTTATCTTTTGGCCCAAGACAGCTCCTATGGCAAAATCAGAAGCATCGCACATGATCTCAAAAGATAATGACCAGTTTGGAGGTTGGATGATTGGAGCTTTGGTCACAGCTTCTTTCAAAAATTTATAGGCCTTAAGATATTCTTCATCAAAGTTAAAAGGGACATCCTTAGCAAGCAGATTACATAAAGGGTGGGATGTTTTAGAAAAGTCTTTGATGAAGCGACGGTAAAATCCTACATGGCCAAGGAAAGATCGGATTTGTTTGATAGAAGTCGGTGGAGGAAGTTTTGAAATCAATTCAACTTTTGCTCTATCAATCTCAATTCCTCTCTTTGACACAATATGCCCTAATATTATCCCTTTTTTAACCATAAAATGGTTCTTTTTCCAACTTAAAATTAGATTGGCCTCAATGCATCATTTTAATATTTTCTTCAAATTATTGAGGCAACTCTCAAAAGATTCTCCAAAGACTGAAAAATTATTCATGAATATCTCTAAAAAATCTCCTACCATATTTGAAAATATTGACATCATGCACCTTTGAAAGGTCACGGATGCATCACATTGTCCGAAAGGCATTCTACAAAAAGCAAAGGTTCCATAGGGGCATGTGAAGGTGGTCTTTTCCTGATCTCCTGGGTAGATTGCTACCTAATTATATTCTGAGTATCCATCTAAAAAGCAAAAATACTGTTGGCCAGCTAGTCTCTCTAAGATTTGATCAATAAAGGGTAAAGAAAAATGATCTTTACAGGTGGCTACATTGAGTTTTCTATAATCTATGCAGACACGCCACCCAGTAGAAAGTCATGTTGGCATTAGATCCCCTGGTCAGTATGGACAACCGTGAGTCCAGATTTCTTTGGAACAACTTGAGTAGGACTCACCCAGTGGCTGTCTGAAATAGGATAAATGATACCAGCATCTAACCATTTAATTACCTCCTTCTTGACTACCTCTTACATATTCGGATTGAGCCGTCTTTGCATTTCTCAGATGGGTTTGGCCTTATCCTCTGTGTAAATATGGTGCATGCATATTGACGAACTAATATCTTTCGAATCAGCAACGATCCAACCTATGACCTCTTTATGTGTTTTCAATACATTCAGCAATTGGTCTTCCTGCTCGGGGGTTAGATCAGAAGCAATGATTACTGACAGGATTTTCTCAAGTCCTAGAAACACATACTTAAATGATTCAGATAAAGATTTCAGTTCAAGTTGTGGTGGGGCCTGAATTGAAGGACGTAGTGGTTCAATTTCTAGCTTAGGTAAGGGTTCAATTTTCATTGACCAAAGTAGTGAATGTGCTAGGTGAGGTGAATCAAATAAGGCATTCATCTCCTGATTTTGGGTTTCTTCAATGGGTTCTTCCAGAAAATCTTCTTTCTTCAAATCTAAGGAGGAATCAGTTTCAACTATCTCATCTATCATATCAATTATCGAATAGCTTTCCTCCTTTTGAGCATACTTTGAGGTATTAAAAATATTAATTCTCACCTTTTGATCCCTAAAAGAAATATCCATAGCTCCTATTTTACAATTGATATTGGCAGTGGCAGTGGCTAGGAATAGACATCCTAAAATTATGGAATTTTAATTCAGCTCTTAGGATGGTTCCATATCAAGTATGAGAAAGTCTATTAGAAAATAATATGTATTGATTTTGACTATAACATCTTCAATCAGACCCTGTGGCATCTTCACAGACCTATCGGCTAGTTGCAAAATAACCGACATGGGTTTCAGTTCTCCTATCCCAAATTTTTTATAGACTGAGGTTGGAAGTAGGTTAACACTAGCTCCTAAATCTAACAGAGCTCGATCAAAGATGATGCCTCCTATAACACATGAAATCAAAGGAGCACCAGGATCTTTCATTTATTGAGGTAATGAATTTAACAGGACTGCACTAACATCCTCAGATAGCACAATTCTCTCTATTTTTTGTGGCTCACATTTTTGGATGCAAAGTTCTTTAAGAAATTTAGCGTAAGCTGGGACATGTTGAATTGCATCGAGAAGGGGTAGATTAATATGAACTTGCTTAAATAATTCTATTAATTCCTCATTGCGTGCTCTTTATTTTTTATGAGAAGAACTGACTCCTAGGACTGAAGGAAATGAAACTTTTGGTTTATATATCTCGGATAACTCATCTGTTCTTTTCTTTTCTTTATCTTTTTCACTCGGATCAGTAATAATTTCAAACTCGGGTTCTTCTATTGGGTTAGTCTCAGTACTAACTTCTTCTTCCAAATTCTCATTTTGGCTAGCATCAGTACTAGCCTCTCTCACCTGGTCTGGATATGGATCCTTAAGAATCCTACCACTTCTAAGCTCAGAAATTACTTTGGCATTCTCAAATTAGGGATTCTTAAGTGGGATATTAGATTGATGACTTGATCCAGGTGGTTGGGGGGTGGATGGGTTGTTTCTGAGATTTGGTTCTGGTTGGTTTGGCAATTGATCTGGTTCCCTTCTCATGGTAGACTCAGCTAATTGTCCTATTTGTACTTCTAACCTAGCGATAGATTGCTGTTGAATTATAATCAATTATTGAAGTTGATAAAATCTATCATCAACTAGATTAGTCTGTTGAGGAGGTGGGTATGGTGGCTGATTATGATATGGTGGCTGGGTAGGCTGACTAGGCTGACCTCTATTGTAGGTATAATTCTGGTATGGAGGCCTACTCTGAAAGTTTTACAGAGAAAGAATTTGGATCTGAGCCTGAGTCTATTGAGGTCTCCAAGAAAAATTAGGATGGTTCCTCCAGCCTAAATTATATGTGTTAGAGAATGGATCATTGACAGGCTTGGAGTAACCTTGGGTAGCTTGAACTTGTTCTTGGATGAAAGGTAGAAACTGTGCAGCCGTAGGACATTCACTCACATGATGGATTGGGCTAGCACAGATAAAACAAATCTCCTGATAATTAGAAGGTTGTGTGTGTTGTACAAAAGATTGTTGACCTAGGGTTAGGAACTGATCTATTTTCTGGGCAAGAAGGTCAACTTTATCTAATTTTTGGGCTTTTAGGTTCAAATCGACCTTAGGACTAGAGTCTGTTTGCTTGACCTCAAAAATTTCTATCCACTTTTGATGAGGGATTGATCTTTCATAGGAAGATAATGAAGCATGATTGATCAAATTTTTACTCAAAATTTCAAACAAAGTATAGGCTTCATCCTCACTCTTACTCATGAATGCACCTCCACAAAATGCATCTACCATCTATCTGTATTGATCACTTAAACCCTCATAAAAAGCTTGAACTATTTGCCACTTAGATAGACCATGGTGTGGGTATTTTCTAAGAAGTTCCTTAAGTCTCTCCCATTATTCGTGAATTTGTTCCCCTGGAAGTTGAGCAAATCCAGTGATGACTCGCCTCATGGTGTTGGTTCAACCTATGGGATAAAATTTCTTAAGAAACTCATGTTGCATTTCAGCCCATGTTCGGATTGGTCTCCCTATTGTGCCAAGCCAGTACTTGGCTTTGTCCTTAAGCGAGAAGGAGAATAGGGTCAGTCTAAGTGCATCATCAGTAAAATTTTGAATTTTCATCGTGGAATAGATTTCTAAGAACTCATCTAGATGCTTGTAAGGATCTTCATTAGTATTCCCATAGAAAGATGGGAGCATCTGGATTGTGGTTGATTTGATCTCATAATGGCTTACAAGGATATCAGGTAGGTGGATACAAATCGATGGGTTATAGGTAGAAAGAATAAAATATTCCTTCATCTACCTAGGTGGTTCTCTAGGGTCTCCAGCCATTTGATTTTCGGGTTTAGTGTGAATCAGCCGTTCAATTTTAGGATTAGGTTCCATTAGGTTAGGATAAAAAGATCTTCTACCATGCATATACCAGTGCAAACCCTAATATATAATTTAGTTTTTTTTTCAGAAAAAGAAGAAGAAGAAAAAGAAGAGAAGAGAAAGAAAGAGAGAAGTTCTAAAGGTGAGATCCTTAAGAAAGTTCTAGACCTAAAAATAAAAGATAAGAAGAATTAGTTGTGGTTAAGTGTTAATTACAATCAAGTAAGCAAACAATTAAATCTAGACACCTATGGGTTTCTTAGATCTAACAGTTTGATATAGAGTGGCTTAGCCTAAATACAAATTGGATTTATTCTCACTTTTTTTAACTAGCCAGGTAAGAGGTGGGGTCGTGGAGGTCTCCCCGTTGCTTGCCTTAGACACCAATTGAATTGGTCAGGTATGCTAACGGAACCAATTAAATAACCATAAGTCTACTTAGGCAGAGCCTTTATAACCTCTAGCCTTAGACACTAGTTTTAGGGGTGAGTCCAAACTTATTTTATACTTGACTTGACCACAATACTCAAACTGAACTCAATTGATCCTAGGGGTCAATGTCTACTTGATTTTAGTTAGGTTTGGGTTAATGCGGGATGCTGGTTGGTTATTTTTGGGCTAAGGAAGAGTGATGAAATCTTCACCTTATCTTGTTATGGGTGTTGCCCTTAAATTGATTGGAGATGAATATACACAACCAATTTCAAACAAGGGGTTCTATGCAACTAAATTAGATGCATGAAATTAATCAAACTTGAAAGCTTACCTTGTCTCCAGCAATCACCAAAAGAAATTCTAAGATGATTAATGTTTCTAACAATTAAGTTTCTGCTCTTGTCATGTGATTTTTATTAGGTTTATGTGGATGAATTTTAGGTTAATTTGAAAAAAAATAATTAATACTAAAAAAATAATTAGGACTAGGGTTAGGATTGATCTCACCAAACAAAATTGGAAGCTTTCTATTTTTTTTTTGAAATTTTTTTTTCTATAAAAAGGAAAATAGTAAGCTATATTTATAAAAAAATCAAGGAAATCAAGCATTAAAATTGATGCCTTTCCCGACAACGGCGCCAAAAATTGATAGAGTCAAAATACTGTCGTTAGGACACCATGATTATCAATCAAATTTTGACTTCAATAAAAATTAAAAATACATTGAAAGTAGTGAGTCGGGTTGAATCCATAGAGAATGCAGAATTTTGATTTGAAATCTTTGATTTTACAAAAAAAAAATTTTGAAGAAAATAATTTAAGTCGGAAAACTAAAATTAAAAGTATGAAAAATAAATCGGATACTAAGATCTATTATTTAGATTCTAGCATCTACTTACAATAAAAATAAATAATAAGAATTTAAAGTGCATAAAATAAATTGATACTAAGATCTACTAACTAGATCCCAGCATCTACTTGCAAAAAATAAAAGATAGAAATTTAAAGTGCAAGAAAATAAATTTTGCATTAATTGAAATTAAAATTCAAGTACAGAGAATTTAAAAATAATAATAAAATAAAATAAAAATAAAACTGTAACAAAGATCTAAAGTTGATCAGTTCAGTCTCATCGGAAAGATGGTTGATGATCTCTCCTTCTTCCGTCATTCTCCGTAGAGCGAACTGATTTTTCTCCTTCTTTTTCTTGGGTCCCTAAATCTATCTATTTTTTTTCTATACTTTCTACTCAATTTTTCTTCTTTCTAAGCTTATTCCCAGACCCCCTATTTATAAATGAATTTTTCATAATTTTTTGATAGGAAAAAGAGTCCTAAAATCCTTAGAAATCATATTAATCTCCTTAGAAATATTCCTGGCCATCGGATGAGCTTCGGACCGCCCAGATCTGATCAAAATTCATAGTTTTAATCCTTATCAAAGTTGGATCGAGCCACAGCCATTTGATCCTGCCTGAGATTGGTTCTGGGTCATCAGATCGTGCAATTTAAATCTTTAACACAGTCGGGAGCATCCTCAGCCGTCCGATTGCATGATGGATCATTTTTGGGCCATCAGATCGTATAAAAATCCCTTTTTATAAATCGACAATGGATGCTGACCGTCGGATCTGGATTGGGATGAATTTTAGCTGTTGGATCGCATCCAGAATCCTTCTCTCACTGTAAGCCACATCTGTGGATCGTGTGAAGTTTCCTGTGGACCGCGTCTTGGCTTTGTGGATCGAGCGGTCAGTCCACCGTGCACCAAAGGTAATATTTTTTATTTTTAAGGATATTTTGGCTCGATTTTTGCTCTGATTTTTACCTGAAAAATAAAAAAAAATATACATTAAATTTCTTAAAAATTTTTCATCATTTTGATGCTTAAATTGCTCAATTAAATTAACATCTATTTTTCATAAATATACTCTAATTTTATTTTTTTCAAAATTATTTATTTTTGTAAAAAAAATTAATTTATTCATAAAATTAGGTTTTTAAGAAGATATTAGCGCTATAAATTATCAAAAATATCTTCAATAAATATAAAAATATACCACTTATCATAGGACTACTCCTTTCTACCAAGATCGATATATCCTATCTTGATACGCACCCTACTCCTACAGTGGACCAACTATCGCCAACATCCACTATAAGGACTCATTGAGATCCATGTTTATGTGTCAATCAAATTCCAAAAGCTTCACTGTGAATAGCAGTGCCATCTCAGATCAAAAGACTAGTCACACAACTACAGCATCAAGATGATCACTGACGATCGAGTAAAAATCCAAGTGATCTCTCGTATGGTCATGTTTAGTCCTAGTTGTTCTCTAACAACTATCCGTACTCATCGCCTAGTATTTTTGTACTATAGACTAGAGATCCATCTATCCCGAAAGAAGCATTCTATATGTTAGTCTATCCAGATCGATCACAGTCTTTATGATGATCCTATGATCAGGAGTATTTAAGAATTAAATATATGTCTTTAATTCTCAACTCCTTGAGAATATGTATCAAAAATTAATTTCATGGATGATTTAAGGACACATCACACTTGAATGAAAAATAAACTTGCCCTTTTTATTGATCAAAATTAATATATTAAATAAAAAATTATATCTTAGATTTATTACAATATGTCAGCCATATTGGCTTCTAGGACATACATCTAACAATCTCTCACTTGGACTAAAGCCAATTGGTCACAAATCTAAGTCCTATCTTTTCAAGGTGGGCTTCTATTTTTGGTTGGCTCAACTATTGAGTCTGTGGGTCTGCCATATTGTTCGCAAAGTCTACTTTTCATACCTCGACATATTTTTTTTTGAGGTAGTCACGTATGATATGATACCGCCGCTCGATGTGCTTTGATTTTTGATGAAACTTTGGCTCCTTAGCAAGTGCTATGACTCTATTGTTGTCGTAGTAAAGTGTATGGCATCCGATGTCATAACCTCAAGTTTCATGATGAACTTTTTGAATCAGAAGCTTTTCTTTGCAGCATCCGAAGCAGTGACATACTCAATTTCTGTGGTTGAATCCGCTATGATGGGTTGCTTGGAATGCTTCCAGCTAACTACGCCACTATTACAAACGAACACATATCCTGACATAGACTTTCTATCATCAGGATCAGACATAAAGTTTGAGTCAGTATAATCCTCGACTCGCAACTTAGAATCTCCTCCAAAGATCATGAGAAGATCCTTGGTTCTTCTTAAGTACTTAAGGATGTTCTTCACAGCTATTCAGTGCTCTTCATCTGGATTCGACTGATACCTGCTCATGACACTCACAACAAGGATAATATCAGATTGAGTACATAGTATGGCATACATGAGATTCTCTATGGTCGAAGTATAAGAAATCCTACTCATATACTACACTTCCTCAGATGTGGTCAGACACATCATCTTGGAAAGATTAATACCATGCCCAAGAGATAGAAGTCTTCTTTCAAAATTTTTCATGCTGAACCTCTTCAACACTTTCTCTATGTACAGCTTTTATGATAGGTCTAGAATCCATTTTGGTCTATCCCTATAAACCTTTATTCCAAGAATATAGGATACTTCTCCTAGATCTTTCATGGAGAATTCTTTGGACAACCATCTTTTGACCATGGTCAATATGGGAATATCATTCCCAATGAGGAGGATATCATTCATGTACAATATGAAGAATGTTATGATACTCCCATTGGCCCTTTTATATACACATAGTTCCTCTTCATTTTTTGATGAAATAAAATGATTTGATTGCTTCATCAAAATGATGGTTCCAACTCTGAGAAACTTGCTTTAATCCATATATGGATCTTTGCAGCTTGCAGACTCTGTATTCACCATCACCAGATGTGAAATTCATAAGCTGCTCTATATAGATATCTTTCTCAAGATATCCATTTAGAAAAATAATTTTCACATCCATCTGCCAGATTTTATAATCATAGTAAGCTGCAACAACAAGCATAGTGTAGATGGATTTCAGTATGGCTATGGACAAGAAGATTTCTTGATAGTCAATGCCCTCACACTGACATATCCTTTAGCCACAAGCCTAGCTTTATAGGTCTCTACTTTACTATCAGCACCTATTTTCTTTTTATAGATCTATTTACACCCAATAGGTATGATACCCTCAGGTAGATCCATTAAGGTCCAAACTTGATTCGAGTGCATCGAGTCAATTTCTGACTTTATAGCATCTAATCATTTTTCAAAATCGATGTCAGATATTGCCTCATCAAAGATATTAGGATCATCACCATAACCCTTATCTCCTATAAGAAATATTTTTTTTACTTCCTCCATAAGCATATCCATATATCTTTCAGGAGGTCGGAAGATCCTGCGGGATCTACGAGATAGTTGAGGAACATCTACTACTGGCTCATGGATAATAGATTCTTGAGGATCTATAGCTCTTTGCTTTTCAGAGATCTTTTCTTTGAGCTCAACTAACCTCCCACTGTCACTATCCTAGATAAATTATTTTTTAAAAAATATAGCGTTCCGACTCATAATCACATTGTGATCTTATGAAAAGTAGTAGTATCCTATGGATTCTTTAGGATACCCTATAAAATAAGCTATTACAGATCTATCCTCTAGTTTATCAGCTATCTATCTCTTGACATAGGCCGGACATCCTCAAGTCTTAAGATAACATAGACTTAGCTTTTTACCGAACCATATCTCATACGGTGTAGTAGGAATGGATTTTGATGAAATCTTATTCAACAGGTGAGTGATAGTTAATAAGACATGTCTCCAAAGATATAAGGGTAGATCAGTGAAGCTCATTATGGATCTGACCATATCCAATAGAGTCCTATTCCTCCTTTCAGATACCCCATTGAGCTGAGGTATTCTAGAAGGAGTCCATTGAGAGACTATGCCGTTGTCCTTAAGATATCCAAAAAAATTTTCACTAAGGTATTCACCTCTTTGATCAGATTGAAGAACCTTAATGAATTTTTCTATTTACTTTTCTACTTCATGTCTGAATTCTTTGAACTTTTCAAAGGTCTCATACTTGTGTTTCATCACATACCTATACCTAGATAGATTATCAGTAAAGATAATGAAGTAGGCATAACCATCCCTGGCCTGCACATCAAATGGCCCACACACGTCAGTGTGTATCAGGGCAAGTAACTCAGTGACATTTTTCCTATGTCCTATAAAGGATAACTTGGTTATCTTTTCTCGAAGGTAAGATTTGCAAGCTGGATATGACTCTGGGTTTAGAGAGCCAAGGATCCCATCCTTTTCTAGTTTGTTTATCCTATCCTCTCCAATATGGCCTAGTCTATGGTGCCACAAGTACTTTTAGTTAATTTCATCTCTGGATCTCTTTTGACCTACGACACTCACTATTTGCTTGTTTAAGTCTACATTCGCATCAACATGCAAGTGATATAGCCTGTCAATTAAAAGACCTCATGCAACCAATTTATTTTGTAAATAAATAGAATAAAAGTCTTTATTGAAACTAATTTCAAAACTTTTCTGTGATAGCACAAATATAAAAATCAAATTTTGACTAGCTATAGGAACATAATAACAGTCTTTTAAATCTAATCTAAAATCAGATGATAATCGAAAAGGATAAGTGCCAATGGTCTCTGCAGCAATCTTTGCTCTATTACCGACCTGAAAGATCATGTCACTTTCCTTCAACCTCCTACTTTCTATTAGACCTTGATTGAGGTACATATATGAGCACTCGAGCTAGAGTCTAATATCCAATTAGAAGTAGAAGAAATCATAAGGTTAGATTCAATTACGAGCATACTTTCAGAAGGTTTATCACCCTTTTTGATCTTTAGGCTCTCCAGATAAAGTGGACAGTTCCTCCTCTAGTGGCCTTCAGCATGACAGTGAAAATATTTTTCCTTTGCTTCGACCTTCTTAGGAACTTCTTTTTTGGCCTGTTATCTTTCTTCTGCTTCTTAGCAGATTTAGCCTTCCTTTTCTTAGTAAACTTTCTCTTGAAAGAAGTCTGCTCCACAGCGAGAACAGTGCCCTTTGAACTTTTCAAGATTCCTTTCATAATAACCAACATGTTGGTCAGTTCAGATATAGTACAGTCAAGTTTGTTCATATAAAAATTTATAATAAATTAACTATATAAACTTATAAGAGATTGAAGGATCAGATCCATCTGCAATTTCTTTTGCATATCCAGCCCGAGCTTCCCAATCTCCTCTATGTCCTTAATCATTGTCATACGGTACTCATGGACAGATTGTCCTTCGTATATTTTCAAGTTGAAGAGTCTTTTGAATACTTCGAAGCACACAGTACGGCTTTGCTCACCATACAACTCTTACAGATGGGTCTCCGTAGGGAAGAGGGATGATCAACCAATAGGAGGAAAGAAAGAGGTGGCTATTGAAATCAAATTTCAAACAATTGAAAGAGGCCTGGAGGAGGAGGATGCCTAAAGTGGTGCTCCATGCATGGAAGAGAACCCCACATGCCAAGTGTCACACACCAACGGAGAGGGATGCTGAGTCTCTCTCTCTTCCTTTTTTCATGCTTGCTACCTTGGGATGCATGCCCCAGGGCGAGACGCATGATCCAGGCTAGGACTTGCAACCTAGGTTCTCCTACTACCTTGGGATGCATGTCCCAAGGTGGGACACGCGACCCAGGCTCCTCCTCCTATCTCGCACCCTATGCAGCCTTCTTCTTTTCTCTTTTCGCCTTTGTCCATAGCCCTCCTTATATAGATATTTAAAACCTTTAGTCCTAATATAATTAGGACTCTCAAATTTTAAGTCTCATTTGGAGATTAGGTTTAATTAATTTGAATCAAATTCAAACTCCTTATGCCATATGAAAAACCCAAACTATGTAGGAAAGGCACCAACATCTAGCATCACCTAATAGCTCATGCCCAAGGGGATTGGGCATCCCACATTAGGCACAAAATTAGTCCATTTGTCCACCCATAATTAAAGATAAAATCAGATAATTAAGACCTCATAAAATGTAAATCAAATTTAGCACATATTTGGGTCAATACAATTCCAATTCGAATCCAATTCAAAAAGATTGCTATTCCTAATCCAATTAGGATTCACCTCCAAGTCCAACTTAGATATTAAACTTAATTAAGTCTTAATTAAATCAGATCTAATTTAAAATTAATTAGGACATAAAATCAATCTCTCATAAATCTTTTGGATTGTTGATCAGATTATTATCATCCCCAAAATTAAACCTGAACCTCATATCTAGTGCTAGCTAGACATAGTCAACTCTTTAATTTTATATGACCTTTAATTTAATTTTTAATTAAGCTAATTTTTTTATTCAATTAAGTCACATACTTTCAAAATGAACTCATAGACTTTTGTCGATTCTTTACTACTTTACCTTACTTTATGCATGATTCTATAAGTTTGAATACTAAGCCGATAGCATAGAAAACTATTTTCTATACTAATCAAAATTATCATCTAGCAATAGTTTTCGATGTCCAGATAGATCGAATATTTGCAAGACAACACTCAAAAATCATAAAATATGGTTGCCACATAATTCATTCCTTTGATCCTGAATACTCAGGATGACTTAGAATTTAACTGTCAACCCTAGATTAGTCATCCACATTATATATTAATCTTTTTCAAATTTTGTGATCCATCATATGGATTGCCCCGATCAAGATCTTTCTCAATTAAAATATAGTGATGCATCAACTCCTGAAATATGGCGGGGTCAATCTCATCTTCATCCATACACTAACTACCACAAGTACTTAATTATGTTCAAAAATCTTCCGTCACTAAGTTAAAAATTCAGATAGTCCGATACCAAAGCACAGTGAGTTACTTATAAATCACCATGATGATCTCAGATCAGAAGAATATTTATGCCCATATTCTTAACGAGTAGCTTTTGACAGCAGAGCACTCCGTAGGTGAGTCACTTGTTCAGTGATGATGTATTTTTATATCTCACTTGTATGCCATACCAGTGTCTCCACACTCCTTGGTTAAGAGGATAACTAATCTATATAGCACACAATGATCTACACTTGATAAACATCATCATCCCTTAATGACGTATCATTTAGTTATGAACATGTTAAAGAACTATTTGATAAATCCTCCTTTATCGATTATCATATAGTTTTAAGGACTTCATCACAACACATAAGTTCTGTCAAGGAAGATATACACCTTATGATGAATAATGTCAAATAATTTTTATAAATTCATAATTCATATACAAGTTATAAAGAACGTAATCTATTGAAAAATATATCCCAAAGCTAATCATCAGCTTGTTGACGATTGTGCTCATTTTATAAATTATATATAAATTTTTATTAATAAAAATTATTTAGTATTTTTATTACAAATTGATCATCTTTAAATTTTTATATTGTAATGAAGTCCTTAGGACTATAATTAATCGACAAAAGAGGATTTATCATTAAATCCTTAAAAATATTCACGATCAAACGATATGCTATTAATAAGACGATAGCGATATCAAGTATAGATCGTTGTGTGCTATATGAGTTGATTATCCTCTTAACCAAAGAGTTTGAAGATACTGTTATGACATACAGATGGAATGTAGGAGTACATTCACATCGAAGGTGATCATGTGTCGAGAATTCTACTGTCAAGAGTAGCTCGCGAAGAGTATGGATATAAGTATTCCTCAGATCTGAGACCATCACGGTGACTTGTAAGCAACTCACTATACTTTAATATTGGATCATTTGAGTTTCTAACTCAGTGATGGAAGGATATTGGGTGCAGTCAAGTACTTATCAAGTTGGTATATGAGTCAAGATAGAATTAGTAGGAGATATGCATCAGCATATTTCAATTTAGTAAAACCTTAGCCAGGATAATCCATGAGATGAATTTGAAAAGTTGAAATATAATGTGGTCGACTAAACTAGGATTGAAAGTTAAATCCTAGGTCATCTTGAGCATTTGGATCAAAGGGATGAATTATATGATAACCATACACCAATAGGTTCTAGAAGGTTACTTTGCAATATTTCGACTTATCTGATTGTCGGGTCTGTTGGGAAATGTGTCCCAAAAAGCCAATCGTCAAGCTGTTGACGGTTGAGCAACCAAGTATTGTAATTGATTTGTTAATAAATAAAATATATTTGGCATCTTCATCATAAGCTTTCATCTTCTAATGAACTCCGTTGTTATGATGAAGTCCTTAGGACTATTTAAGTTCGATAAAGAGAGGATTTATCGATTAGTCCTTAAAACTGTTCACGACCAAATGATAGGCTGTTAATAAGGACGACAGTTTCTATCGAGCATAGGTCGCTGTAGGCCATATGGGTTGGTTGTTCTCTTAACCAAGGAGTGTGGAGACACTGGTATGGCATACAGGTGAGATGTAAGGGTACATCGTCATTGAACATGACCAACTCCAGAGTATTCTGCTATCGAGAATGTCTTTAATGGGATATAGGTATAAGTATTTCCTAGACCTGAGATCGCCTCAGTGACTTGCAAGCAACTCACTGTGCTTTGGTACTGGACTAACTGAATTTCTAATTCAGGGACGGAAGGCTTCTGGGCACAGTCAAGTACTTGCGAAGTCAGAGTGTGATCGAGATGGGATTGACCACTCCAAGAGTTGGAAAAGAATGAGTCGCTGTATTTCAATTTAGCAAAACCTTGGCCAGGGTAATCCATCAGATGGATTTGATATTTTGAAATACAATGTGGACAACCTGATCAGAGTTGACAGTTAAACTCTGGGGTGTCCTATGATCATTTTGGTCAAGGGGATGAATTATATAAAAACTATATCCGCATGGGTTCTAAGGATGTTGTTCTACACATTCGACCTATCCGGTCATCGGGTACCATTGCTAGATGGTCACTTCGATTGGTATAAAAATTTATTTCTGTGCTATCGGCTTGGTTTGGACCTATGAGGTCACACACATTAGAGTTCATGATCCGATCGGATGGTTGATCAACAATTAAGAATCGTTCTAGGGTTAAATGATCAATACGATTGACATTTAACCCAATGCAAGTGTTGCAGGAGGATCGATTAGCAATTCGATTGTTAATTGGCTTAATTTGATTAAGCCAATGGGCTGAGATTAAGTCTAATTAAATATGATTTAATTAGATTTGGTTTGAGCTTGATTGGATCAAGTCCAATTGGTTTATTGGATAAGCCAAGTGCAAGGAAAAACTAGTCCTAGTTCAACTAGGACTTGGGTCAATCTAATTTCTAATTTGATTAGAAAATTAAATTAGATTTAAATCTAATTTAATCTGATTAAATTAGATTCTTAATTGGGTTAAGATCTATTTTAATTAAGTTGATCTAATTTTGATTTAATTTGGTTTGGGAAACCAAATTAAAACAAGTCATAAGACAGAATCCTAGTAAGACTAGGATTCCACCTTGCGCCACATAAGCCTTCTCCACGCCCTCTCTCTTATTCAACGCCAATCTCCACTTATTTTGTGCGACAAAAGCCCTCTCTTAGATCTCTCCCACGTTCACAAAAGGTCTCCTCTCTTCTTTCTTACATGGAAGGTGGTTTGGATCAAATCTAAAAGGAATAAGTTTGGATTTTGAATTCTATGAGATAGAGTTTTAGAAATCCAAAACTCTTTCAATTTTGCATCGAATTTATCCAAATTTTTTTTGAAATTTTCATGGATTTTAGGGTATACATTGTGCACCCTTTTCTATTGATCCATACATGAAAATATGAAGGAGATGCTCAAGAGTTGGGCGTCCCTTAACTTGCCATGTTTGGATAAGCCTTGACTAGGTGTTTGACCTAGACAAGGACTCTATCATATCTCTCTACATAAGATGAGTTTCTTTATAAAATTTTAGAAAAAATTAGAAATTTGAGAGACCTTTGTGCCATCCAAAAATCAAAGAGAAATACCTTTGGGTCGTGGAGATATAAAAGACGCAAGTTTGGGTATCTAGAGAGAAAAACGTGAAGAAGAAGAGGGTCTTCTTCTTGGGTTTTTGTTTTCATATCTTTCCTCCCTCCATCTTGAGTTTCCTGAGAGTGTCTCAGATTTGAAACTCTTCCTTCTACTTTTCATCTTTGGAAGAGTCCAAATCAAGAAGAAGGAGGCACCTGATCAACCATCAAAGAAGGATCAGCGCAGTACTAGCATACTGTGCTGATTTCCTGAAGCAGGACTTCTGATCGAGATTTGTGGGCTCGTGTGGACGACTCCTAGAGGCCGGATACGTGTGCAGCTTGCAACATCATCCTCAAGCCCAGATCAACAAGGTTAGAACGTCTAACTTGCAAGGTAATAGATCTGATCTATTGTTTAATACATACATTAGATGTAGTATAGAAACATGTTGATATGATCAACATGTAGTTCATACTATATTTATATATTTTAATTTTTGATTTAATGCTATGTAATAATCATGTAATAGGATCTTAGATCTAGGGATTTTATGATCTTAAAAAATAAATTTTGATTTATTTTAGTCTTCCGCTGTATGATCTTGAAAAAATTTTAAGATCTAACCCTCTTTTTCAAGATCTAACCCTGAAATCCTAGATCTGGTTCCTTTAATTGGTATCAGAGCCTAGGTTCTTTATTACATGATTATTTATACATGCTTAGATTATTTTTTAGATTAGATCTAATTTATAATCTGATTATTAAATCTGAAATTAAAATTTTAGATCAATCACAAACTGCAAGGTTGTCCTGCTGTAAGGTTTACCCCTTACAGTGCAAAGGTTGTCCTAGTTTGTGTAGATCTATCTTTAATCATAAATTTATTAGATATGATCTAGATTAAATTTATGATTTATTAGATTTAAAAGATGTTTAAATCTAAAATAAAATCTCTTTGTTAATAATTTTTGTGCAAAGAAATTGTTTAAAGTTGAAATTGTTTCAATTACATGAACCTGTTTAGATTAGATCTAAAGTAGTTTCATGTTTATTTCACTTGCATCTTGATTATGAATCAAACATGCAATATGGTTGGTAGAATCATATTATAAAATTATTTTATAAATATAAAAATTATTTTTTTGAAAGCCGAACCCAACCCTCAGCCCAAAACTTAATTAAGAATTAAGAAGTTGTTTGATTAGGTTCTAGGATTGTGAATTGAAGAACCTAAGACACAAATCATAACACATTGGGTTAATGGGTTAGTGGAAATTAGGTCCATTAATTGGGTTAGACCTATGGTTAGATTAAAGATGGACTTAATTAGAGAATTGACTAAATCTAATCAATTATTGTCTTAGATTAGGTCAAGGATTCTCTAGATCAATTACAATAGTTGTAGTTGGTCAAATCCATGTCTTTAACGAGAACCAAATGGACTTGATTCTTGGCTAAGCGGTCTAGCACGAACTGTTAGGTTGATCTAATCGAAACTAATTAAACCAGTTGGTGTCTAAGGTAAACCATACCGGTGGTTTTTAATTGGGAGCCCGCTTACCTGGCCATTTCTGATGGTGTCTAAGGCAAGCTTTGGCAAACCCTCTCACTGATCGAACTTACCTGGCCTCTTGGTGAAATTATGTTTTGATCGGATCACTTGACTATTCGAGCTGACCCATGTCAGCTAGGTAAATTAGTGTGACTGATTTAGGTGCTCCTAGACCAGCCCTGGTCTCCCTTAAGCTGACTTGATGAAGCCAGTGAGAGGATCATGATAAACTGGTTCATCTGACCTCATCCTCTAAATTATTTAAATCCTCTAAAATTATTAGGTCCTTAAAATGACAAAGTTATGGAGATAACTGAGTCATAGCCTCCCATTAAGGTGTTTGATAATGAGTCCATTAACTCAATAATCATTGCAGACCCAAAGGCCTGGTGCTTGTTGACTAATGAAATTATCACTCATCATATGATGACTTGGAAGTGTCTCTCTAATGGTGGTTAGGTGAGCCAACCAAAGTTGGGCTTAATCATTCGTTGGTTAGATACACCAAGTATGATCATGTTAATGGTTGGACCTAACCGGATCCTTACAGTGGAGGCCAAATCCTACTGATTAGGTTTCTGGGGCAAAATTAAAATTACTAGAAATTGTTTAGAGAAACAATTGGTTATGAACCTACCCTTAGATGTACATGGGTTGGCCAACCAAAGTTGGGCTTGTGTGCAGTCTAAGTGGATTCTAGTATCCGCTAAGGAATTAGGGTAATTCCTCGAATTGGAGGTAGAGGCTACCAATTCGAATAAAATAGTGGGAGAAATCTTTTGATTAAAGTCCAAATCTTTAGGTTTAATGAATCAATTACTAATTAGGTTATGGTTCTCCTTTGTGTAAATATGGCCACTTCCCTAACGCTCCGATCATTGTTGGACAATGATAAGTTGGTGGGACCCAACTTCGGTAGCTGGTACCGAAAGTTGAAGATAGTCCTGGAGCATGAACGGATCCTATATGTGATAATGGATCCTGCACCTGAGGAGCCAGCTATCAATGCACGTGGAACAGTCAGAGACACTTACCAGAAGTGGCTCAGTTATCAGACCACGATGTGCTGTATCATGCTGGCTACCATGAGCGACGAGTTCAGTCGCAGATTCGAGATGGCTCAGCCAAAGGACATGCTTCAAGTGTTGGAGGATGCCTTTGGCACACCCGATGACGTAGAGAGGCACAAGACTAGTTGTGCCATCTTCAATGCCAAAATGCGAGATGGTGCCTCTGTCACTGATCATGTATTGTACATGATCGAGCTGATGGAACGATTGAGCAAGCTCGGCTTTCCCTTGCATGAGCAGCTTGGAAAAGATGCAATACTGAACTCGCTGCCCAAGTCTTATCTCCCATTCCTCACTCATTATAGAATGACAAAGCCTAAAGTAAACTACCACGGATTACTGGGGTTGCTTCAGAACTTTGAGAAGGATCACCAACTCCTCAAGGAGTCGGTGAACTCAGTGGGAGGTTCGTCTTCTGGTTCTCGATCCTTTGAGAAAGAAAAGAAGAACAAGAAGAAGAAAGTGAAGAAGGTGCAAGTTCAGGCTGGGACATCAGTGCAGAGCCAGACCAAAAAGATCAAGCCTGATAAGAGTCTATTCTACTGGCAAGCACCCTAGATTAGATAGTGTGTCAGATATCTACTTATGGCATTGGAGGCTAGGTCATATAAACAAGAACAGAATAAACAGGTTGACTCAAGAGGGAATCCTCAAAGTCAGTGATTGTGAATCACTTCCAACCTGTGAGTTCTATCTTCTTGGTAAAATGACCAAGTCACCTTTTACTGGAAAAGGTGAGAGAGCTACTGAGCTCTTGGGCCTAGTACATACTAATGTATGCGGGCCCATGAGCACCAGTGCTAGAGGTGGATATTTCTACTTCATAACTTTCATGGATGACCTATCCCAATATGGATATGTCTATCTGATGAAACATAAGTCGGATTCATTTGAAATATTCAAACAATTCCGAAGTGAAGTAGAAAAACAAACTGGGAAGAGTATTAAAACTCTTCGATCTGATCGAGGAGGAAAATACCTTTCTAGTGAGTTTCTCACATATCTAGGAGAGAATGGGATTCTCTCCCAATGGACTCCTCCAAAAACACCACAGCATAATGGCGTGTTTGAAAGGAGGAATCAGACTTTGTTAGACATGGTCCGATCCATGATGGGTTTTTGCTAGCTTGCTGATATCCTTCTGGGGATATGCACTCGAATCGGCCTGTTATCTGTTAAATAGGGTTCCAAGTAAGTCTGTAATCAAGACTCCATATGAGATATGGATGGGACGTAAGCCAGCACTTTCGCACCTTAGGGTCTGGGGGTGCCCGGCCTATGTCAAACGATTAGTCACAGACAAACTTGGACCTAGGTCTGACAAATGCTCATTCATAGGGTACCCCAAAGAGACAAAAGGATATTTTTTCTACCATGCTGATGAACAAAAGGTGTTCGTCAGCCTTAAGGCAATCTTTTTAGAAAAGGAGTTCCTTGGTGAAGGAACCGTTGCCTCTAAGGTTGAACTTGATGAAGTTCAACAGGTAGAAGGACCGACACCAATAGCTGAACCTGAGTTGGATATGATTAGATCAGATCCGGAGCCCAATATACCTGCACCATTAAGACGATCCGATAGAGTACCGCGTCAGCCGGACAGATACTACGATTTCTTGGTCCGAAACGGTGATCCCATCGAACTTGATGAGAATAATGAGGATCCGATCACCTATATGGATGCTATGCAGAGACCTGATTCCGAGAAATGGCTTGAAGCCATGAAATCCGAAATGGAGTCCATGAAGGTCAACGATGTATGGAATTGGTTGACCCACCTGAAGGGGTTAAACCCATTGGGTGTAAATGGGTCTTCAAAAGGAAGAGGGGCGCAGACGGAAAGGTAGAGACCTATAAAGCCCGTTTGGTTGCCAAGGGGTATCGTCAACATTATGGTATTGACTATGACGAGACATTTTTTCTTGTGGCAATGCTCAAATCTATTCGGATAATGCTTGCAATAGCTGCCCATCTGGATTATGAGATCTGGCAGATGGATGTAAAGACAGCTTTCCTGAATGGAGAGCTGACTGAAGAGGTGTATATGATACAACCTGAAGGGTTTACATCCACAGATGAGTCCAAGGTGTGCAAGCTTCAGAGATCCATTTATGGACTGAAGCAAGCTTCTCGGAGTTGGAACATGCGTTTTGATAAGGTGATCAAAACGTATGGCTTCATTAAGAATGGAGAAGAGCCCTACATCTATAAATGGGCAAATGGTCCAGTTATGGTATTCTTTGTCTTGTACGTGGATGACATTCTCTTAATCGGGAATGACATCCCCGCACTACAGAGAATAAAAGTTTGGTTGTCATCACAGTTCTCCATGAAGGACTTGGGTGAAGCATCCTACATCCTAGGGATGAAGATCTATAGGGATAGATCTAAAAGGATGCTTGGGTTATCCCAGTCCATGTACATAGATACTATGCTGAAGAGGTTCAGCATGGAGAATTCCAAGAAGGGCTATCTACCGATAGGCCATGAAATTTCTCTCTCTAAGAAGGATTGTCCGACAACTCCTGAAGAGAGAGAGCGTATGAGTAGAGTCCCATATGCTTCAGCCGTGGGATCTATCATGTACGCCATGACATGTACAAGACCAGATATGGCATACTCACTAGGAGTAGTGAGTAGATACCAATCTGATCTTGGAGAAAATCACTGGAAAGTGGTTAAAACCATCCTTAAGTATTTGAGAAATACTAAGGACCAATGGTTGGTTTATGGCGAGTCAGATCTGAAACTTGTGGGGTTCACAGACTCCAGCTTCCAATCTGACCATGATGACAGCAGGAGCGTGTCGGGTTATATCTTTACTCTGAATGGTTGAGCCATCTGCTGGAAGAGTTCCAAGCAGCATACTATGGCAGACTCTGTTTGTGAAGCGGAGTATATCGCAGCATCAGATGCCGCGAAGGAAGCTGTGTGGCTGAGGAAATTCATTAACGAGCTCGAAGTAGCACCCTCCCTCGATGGTCCGGTCCTGCTCTATTGCGACAGCACTGGTGCCATAGCTCAGGCGAAGGAACCCAAAGCACATCAGCGGACGAAGCACATCTTGCACCGCTTCCACCTGGTCTGGGAGATCGTGGATCGAGGTGACATCAACCTTCAGAAGATCGATGGAAAGGAGAATCTAGCCGACCCCTTCACTAAAGCCCTGGCAATAAAGGAGTTCGACAACCACAAGTCGAAGATGGGTATTAGATACTGTGCCGAGTGGCTTTAGGACAAGTGGGAGTTGTTGGGAAATGTGTCCCAAAAAGCCAATCGTCAAGCTGTTGACGGTTGAGCAACCAAGTATTGTAATTGATTTGTTAATAAATAAAATATATTTGGCATCTTCATCATAAGCTTTCATCTTCTAATGAACTCCGTTGTTATGATGAAGTCCTTAGGACTATTTAAGTTCGATAAAGAGAGGATTTATCGATTAGTCCTTAAAACTGTTCACGACCAAATGATAGGCTGTTAATAAGGACGACAGTTTCTATCGAGCATAGGTCGCTGTAGGCCATATGGGTTGGTTGTCCTCTTAACCAAGGAGTGTGGAGACACTGGTATGGCATACAGGTGAGATGTAAGGGTACATCGTCATTGAACGTGACCAACTCCAGAGTATTCTGCTGTCGAGAATATCTTTGATGGGATATAGGTATAAGTATCCCTTAGACCTGAGATCGCCTCAGTGACTTGCAAGCAACTCACTGTGCTTTGGTACTGGACTAACTGAATTTTTAATTCAGAGACGGAAGGCTTCTGGGCACAGTCAAGTACTTGCGAAGTCAGAGTGTGATTGAGATGGGATTGACCACTCCAAGAGTTGGAGAAGAATGAGTCGCTGTATTTCAATTTAGCAAAACCTTGGCCAGGGTAATCCATCAGATGGATTTGATATTTTGAAATACAATGTGGACAATCTGATCAGAGTTGACAGTTAAACTCTGGGGTGTCCTATGATCATTTTGGTCAAGGGGATGAATTATATGAAAACTATATCCGCATGGGTTCTAAGGATGTTGTTCTACACATTCGACCTATCCGATCGTCGGGTACCATTGCTAGATGATCACTTCGATTGGTACAACAATTTATTCCTGTGCTACCAGCTTAGGTTCGGACCTATGAGGTCACACACATTAGAGTTCATGATCCGATCGGATGGTTGATCAACAATTAAGAATCATTCTAGGGTTAAATGATCAATACGATTGACATTTAACCCAATGCAAGTGTTGCAGGAGGATCGATTAGCAATTCGATTGCTAATTGGCTTAATTTGATTAAGCCAATGGGCTGAGATTAAGTCTAATTAAATATAATTTAATTAGATTTGGTTTGGACTTGATTGGATCAAGTCCAATTGGTTTATTGGATAAGCCAAGTGCAAGGAAAAACTAGTCCTAGTTCAACTAGGACTTGGGTCAATCTAATTTCTAATTTGATTAGAAAATTAAATTAGATTTAAATCTAATTTAATCTGATTAAATTAGATTCTTAATTGGGTTAAGACCTATTTTAATTAGATTGATCTAATTTTAATTTGATTTGGTTTGGGAAACCAAATTAAAACAAGTCATAAGACAGAATCCTAATAAGACTAGGATTCCACCTTGCGCCACATAAGCCTTCTCCATGCCCTCTCTCTTATTCAATGCCAATCTCCACTTATTTTGTGCAACAAAAGCCCCCTCTCAAATCTCTCCCACGTTCACAAAAGGTCTCCTCTCTTCTTTCTTACATGGAAGGTGGTTTGGATCAAATCTAAAAGGAATAAGTTTGGATTTCGAATTCTATGAGATAGAGTTTTAGAAATCCAAAACTCTTTCAATTTTGCATCAAATTTATCCAAATTTTTTTTGAAATTTTCATGGATTTTAGGGTATACATTGTGCACCCTTTTCTATTGATCCATACATGAAAATATGAAGGAGGTGCTCAAGAGTTGGGCGTCCCTTAACTTGCCATGTTTGGATAAGCCTTGACTAGGTGTTTGACCTAGACAAGGACTCTATCATATCTCTCTGTATAAGATGAGTTTCTTCATAAAATTTTAGAAGAAATTAGAGATTTAATAGACCTTTGTGCCATCCAGAAATTAAATAGAAATACCTTTGGGTCGTGGAGATATAAAAGACACAAGTTTGGGTATCTAGAGAGAAAAATGTGAAGAAGAAGAGGGTCTTCTTCTTGGGTTTTTGTTTTCATATCTTTCCTCCCTCCATCTTGAGTTTTCTGAGAGTGTCTCAGATCTAAAACTCCTCCTTCTACTTTCCATCTTTGGAAGAGTCCAAATCAAGAAGAAGGAGGCACCTGATCAACCATCAAAGAAGGATCAGCGCAGTACTAGCATACTGTGCTGATTTCCTGAAGCAGGACTTCTGATCGAGATTCGTGGGTTCGTGTGGACGACTCCTAGAGGCCGGACGCATGTGCGGCTTACAACATCATCCTCAAGTCCAGATCAACAAGGTTAGAACATCTAACTTGCAAGGTAATAGATCTGATCTATTGTTTAATACATACATTAGATGTAGTATAGAAACATGTTGATATGATCAACATGTAGTTCATACTATATTTATATATTTTAATTTTTGATTTAATGCTATGTAATAATCATGTAATAGGATCTTAGATCTAGGGATTTTCTGATCTTAAAAAATAAATTTTGATTTATTTTAGTCTTCCGCTGTATGATCTTGAAAAAGTTTCAAGATCTAACCCTCTTTTTCAAGATCTAACCCTGAAACCCTAGATCTGGTTCCTTTAGGGTCACCATTACTAGATAGTTACATCGGTTGGTATAGAAAGTTATTTCTATGCTACCAGCTTAAGTTTGAACCTATGGGATCACACGCATTAAAAAATTTGATCAAATCAGATGGCTGTAGAGCCCAATTGGATTATGACTCTGGTGAAGAGTCCTACTCGGACTAGGACTTTGTGAGAGAGTCCCACTGAGACTGAAACTCTACCATTAATAGAGAATTTATTAGTAATTAGATTACTAATTGACTTAATTTGATTGAGTAAAGAGCTTTGGATCAAGTCTAATTGAATTGGATTTAGTTCGATTCTGATTGGGTTTGATATGATCGAGCCCGATTACAAGAAAATTTTGATCCTGATTCAGTCAGAGTTTTGACTCGATTAATTTTTAATTGGATTAAAAATTTGATGAGATATCTAGGTTTCTAATTAAATTAGATTTATTTCTATTAATAGGTTAAATCCAAATTTGATTTGAATTAGAATAAGAATTGAAAATGAAGAGTCCTTGTCAACTTGGACTCTATCCTTATCTCCTATGCCACTCCTGAACCCATGCCAATTTCTCCATGTCTAATTGGATTTGGGTTGTGATTTTTGGTGTCATGATAGAGGGTCTAATAAGAGTGGGCAATAATATTTGATGAGTCATAATCTTATCTCCTGCCTAATTTGAATGCGATTCGAATTAGAGATATGATGTAAACTAGGAAAGAGATTTTTCATACATAGAATATTATTACCATCATATTATTTTTTTATTTATTTTTATTAAAGAATATTTTAGTATGCAAGACTCTAAAATCTTTCTCCATATCTTAGTGATTTTTTTAAAATTTTTTGGGATGCCAAAAGGTGGTTTTGGTGTGAACTATTGGCACCTTTCCTTGGAAAAATCCTAATTCCTAGTCTATAAAAAGAGGTCCTCTCTCTTGAACATCCCATGATGTATTTCCTTACTATTTTTTAGTTTTTTAGAGCTTTTCTCCTCCTCCTCTTTTCCTCCTCTAGATCATCTACTACTTTGGAGTATCCAAGATGCTTGTAGAAGAAGAAAAAAATTAGCTGTCGAAATTGCTTGCAGACTAGCATCTCCAAGTCCCTGATCTGTGCCAGTCTTCACATGGATTTTCTTATAGAGGATAGATGACTCTGTATGGCTGTGAGCAACCTAAGAAATATCCTCTTCAACCATTGGACTAGAGAAGATTAAGATCAAAATTTATTTGGTAATGATCTCTAACTTGTTTTGATTCCTATGGTAGATCTAATAGTTAGATCTAGGTTTTTAGCATCGATGAGATCGATGCGTATTTTTATTTTTAGATCTAAAGTGTATATTTTTTATATCATAGATCATGATGTGATAGTTTAAGATTACAACTTATACATGTGATTAGGATTAAATTATTTAATCTTTTATTTTCACTGCATAAAATTTTTAAAATCACATGTACTACACTACCGTATATTTCCTTTAATTGGTATCAGAGCTAAATTATTTTGATATGAATTAATATGACTTTAGATCTGATTTTTTTATTTGATCTGATTATTTATAATTTAGATTAGATCTAAATTAATTTATTTTTAGATCTAATTATTATCTATTTAGATTAGATATTCTGAGTAGCAAAGTACTCATATTGGATAATCACCAGGCCGTCTGATTAAAGTACTCTCTTCTCATTTAATGAGGTGCTCTTCATGGCGTGTAGGGGTGCCACTATGAGGTCCCATTAAGAAGAAAATAAAAAAATATATATTTTCTTGCAAAATCTTAGATCTTGAAATTCTAAGTGTTATTGTATGTGATGCAAGTTGCGAAGAAATTAGTTACATCTAATCTTGTTTAATTAAAATTATTTTGATTTAAAATTATAAAAATTTAAATTTGATCTAAAAGATTTTATAATTTGATGTAAAAAATTTACATAAAAAATTATTTTTAAAATCTTAACTATGTTGATGCAAAACTTAATTGAGAATTAAATATTAAACTCAATAGATCTAGAATTATGATTTAGATTTAATGACATTGCATAAAATATGGGGCATGGGTTAACTCAAATCAAGTTCTTTTCTTTAACTGGGTTAGACCTAAGGTTAGAATCAAAGAATTGATTGACCATGTAGAGAAATTGATTAAGTCTAACCAAATATTGAATTAGATTAATCAGAATTTTTTAGTATAATAGTTGTAGGTGGTCAAGTAGATATCTTTGATTAAACCAAATAGATCTTGATTGTGGCTTAGTGGTTGAACCTAAATTATTAGGTTAGTCAAATCAAAACTAGTTAACCAATTAATTTCTAAACTAAGTTTGATATTTCGATCGATGGTTTTTAATTGGGAGTGGCTTACCTGGCCATTTCGATGGTGTATAAGATAGGCTTAGCAGACCTTCCCATCGATCTCATTTACCTGACCAATTTGATGAACTAGATTTTGATTAGATCGTTAAGTGATTCTAGTTAGCCCATGCCATTAAGGTTGATCAGTGTGACTGATCTAGATGCCAGTTCAATCAGCATAATCTAACCCGATTCAGTGACTTGGTGAAATCAGTGGAAGGATTGTGGTCTACTGATAGATCTTTTCTTCTCTTTTTTTTTCTCTAAATCGATTAAACCCTCTAAATTATTAGGTTTCTAAAATGAGCTATTTATGATGATAACTAGATCATAGCCTCCCATTAAGGTGAGTGATAATGGGTCCATTATTTATGATTGACATTATAGGTGCCATCCGTCTGGTGTTCACTCTGAATAATAGAATTATCATTCATCATATGATGACTCTGTTGAGCTATTTAATGATGGTTAGATTAATTGAGCCATCCTCAGACCTAATCACTCATTAGGTGGAATCACTGAGTAGGTTTATATTAATCGTTTGATCTAATCGAAATTTTCAGTGGAGGCCATCGCCTACTGAAATAAAATCTGAGATTAAATTAATTACTAGAAGTTGTTTGGAGAAATAATTGGTTGAGAACCTATCCATAGGTACATGTGGATTGATCGAGCCATCCTTGGGCCTCTATGTAGTCTATGTGAATTTTAGTACCCATTAAGAAATTAAGATAATTCTTTGAATTAGAGATAGAGACTATCAATTCGTATAAAATAGTGGGAAGACCTTTAGACTAAAGTTTAAGTCTTTAGGATTAATCAATTCATATACTAATTAGGCTTTGTATTTTTCTTGTGTGTGCAGATATGGCCTCAAATTTATCGCTCCGATCATTATTAGATAGTGAGAAGCTAATTGGACCAAATTTTGATAATTGATATCGAAAGCTAAAGATAGTTCTAGAGTATGAGTGGATCCTTTATGTGATAATGGATCTGACATCTGAGGAGTCTGCTCCCAATGCTCAAGGTATGATCCGAGATACTTATTTAAAGTGGCTCAATGATCGCACCACGGTTTGTTGCATTATGCAGGCCTCCATGAATGACGAGTTCAGCCAAAAATTTGAAGAGGCTCAACCAGAGAAAATGCTTCAAGTGTTGAGGGATTCTTTTGGTACTCTTGATGATGTTGAGCGGCATAAGACTAGTTGTATCATTTTCAACGTTTGAATGAAGGAGGATGCATATGTTATCGATCATGTATTATACATGATCGAACAGATTGAAAAACTAAGCAAACTCGACTTTTCCTTGCACGAACAGCTGGGGAAGGATGCGATCCTAAACTCACTACGCAAGTTTACCTATTGTTTCTCAGTCATTTTAGAATGACGAAGCCTGTAGTCAACTACCATGGTTTGTTGGAGTTGCTATAGATTTTTGAGAAAGATCACTAGCTCCACAAGGAGACGATAAATCTAGTGGAAGGATCTTCTTCGGATAGTCGTCGCCCTTTTAAGAAAGGAAAAAAGAAAAAGAATAAGAAGGTGCCAGGTGCTGGAAGAGTCCCAGAAATCCAAGTTAAAGGCTAATCAAAGTCAGATAGAATATTTTTTTTGTATAAAGCAGGATCACTGAAAGAGGAACTATCCTCAGTATAAAGCTTTCCTTGATCTGAATAGGCCAAAGAAGAAGCAGTAATCAGTTGCTGGACAAGGTACTTATGTGATAGCACCTTGTAACTTCTTTCTTATTGATACAATGACCTGGGTATTGGATATCAGATACCCTATTCATATTTGTAATTTGTTGCAGGATCTTCAGATCAATAGGAGATTTGGAGAAGGTGAGAGATTCTTGAATGTTAGAGATGGAAAATTAGTTTCAGTTCTAGCTTTAGGAATCATGAAGCTTGTATTCGAGTCTCAGTACATTGATCTTGATGAGTGTCATTAGTGTCCTAGTTGTCTTTTGAATGTTATTTCTGTAAGCCTTTTGGCCAAGTTTAATTATGAAATATCAAAAAAAATTTTTTTTGTGATATTATTATGAATGGTGTTATAATTTTGTGTGGACAGTTGAATAATGGTATCTATATTGTATCTAGGCCTAATATAATGTATATTTCAAATAAACGTCCTAGAATAGATGATGTCACAGATGCCTATCTTTGACATTGTAGATTAGGTCATATCAACAAGAACAGCATGAACATGTTAGCTCAAGAAAGAATTCTTGATAAAGATGATTATGAATCATTACCTATTTGTGAGTCTTGTTTGCTTGAAAAGATGACCAAGTCACCTTTTACTAAAAAAGGTGAACAAGCCAGTGATGTGCTGGGTCTGATACATACTGATGTATGTAGATCCATGAGCATATGTGCCAGAGGAGGGTATAGCTATTTCATTATATTCATGATGATCTATCTAGGTATGGGTACGTCTACTTGATGAAACACAAGTTTGAATCATTTGAAATATTCAAACAGTTCCTTAATGAAGTAAAAAAATAAACTAAAAAAAGTATTAAAATTTTTCAGTCTGATCGAGGGAGTGAATACCTCTCCAGTGAATTTTTGACATATCTAAGAGAAAATGAGATTCTCTCCCAGTGGATCCTTCTAGGGACACCACAACATAATGGCATCTTAAAAAGAAGGAATCAAACCTTGTTGGACATGGTTCGGTCCATAATGGGGTTTGCAACTCTGCTAATCTCCTTTTAAGGATATGCACTTGAAACAGCCTATCTTATGCTCAATAATATTTTAAGCAAGTTAGTTAGTAAGACACCATATGAGATATGGTCAGGACGTAGGCCGAACCTCTCTTACTTTAGGGTCTTGGGGGTGTCCGGCTTATGTTAAACGATTACAAACTGACAAGCTCAATTCTAGGTCTGATAAATATAACTTTATAGGGTACCTCAAGAAAATAAGGAGATATTACTTTTATCCATCTGCTGAACAAAAATTATTTGTCAGCAGTAAGGCATACTTTTTGAAAAAAAAAATTTCTTAGCGAAGGAATAAATACTTCTAAAATCGAGCTAGACAAAGTTCGATAGATAGAAGAACTGACACCAATGATTGAATCTGAACTAGATTTGATAAGATCAAATCCAGAGCCCAATGAACAAACATCCTTAAGATGATCCAGTAGAGTACCACGTCAGCCGGACAGATACTTAAGTTTTTTTGTTTGGGATGGGGTTCCTGTCAAACTTGATGAGAACGATAAGGATTCGATCACCTACATGGATGCGATGCAGAAGTCCGACTCTGATAAATGGATTGAAGCCATAAAATTCAAAATGGAGTCTATGAAAGTCAATGATGTATGGACATTGGTTGACCCATCTAAAGAGGTTAAACCCGTAGGGTGTAAGTGGGTCTTCAAAAGGAAGAGAGGCACAGATGAAAAGGTGGAGACCTATAAAGCCCGTTTGGTTGCCAAGAGCTATTGTCCATATTATGGTATTGACTATGATGAGATGATTTCTTCTGTGGCAATGCTCAAGTCCATTCGGATTATGCTTGCGATAGTAGCATACCTGGACTATAAAATCTGACAAATAGATGTGAAGATAGCTTTCCTAAATAGAGAGCTGAACGAAGAGGTTATATGATATAGCCTGAGGATTTCACATCCATAGATGAGTCTAAGTGTGCAAGCTTCAAAGATCCATTTATGGATTAAAGCAAGCATCTCGGAGTTGGAACATACGTTTTGATAAGATAATCAGAACGTATGGCTTCGTTAGGAACAAAGAGAAACTCTATATATATAAGTGGGCAAATGGTTTAATAATTGTATTTCTTGTGTTGTATGTGGATGACATTCTCTTAATCGAGAATAATGTCCCTTCATTACAGAGAATAAAAGTATGGTTGTCGTCATAATTCTCCATGAAGGATCTAGAAGAAGTAGCCTACATCCTAGGGATGAAGATCTATAGAGATAGATTTAAGAGGCTGCTCGGACTCTTCCAATCTACATACATAGATACCATGCTAAAATAGTTCAGCATGGAGAATTTCAAGAAAGGCTATCTTCCGATAAGCTAAAAATTTTTTCTTTTGAAAGGAGATTGTTCAATAACTCCTCAAGAGAGAGAGCGTATGAGTAGAGTTTCATATGCTTCGACAGTGGATTCTATTATGTACGCCATAACATGTACGAGATCAGACGTAGCATACTCACTAGGGGTAGTGAGTAGATACCAATCTGATCCAGAAAAAAACTATTGGAAGGTCATAAAGATTATTCTTAAGTATTTGAGAAATACTAAGGACCAGTGGCTTGTGTATGGTGAAACTGATTTGAAACTAGTGGAGTTCACCGACTCCAGCTTTCAGTCAAACCATGATGATAGCAAGAGTATATTAGGTTATATTTTTACCCTAAATGATGGAGCGATCTGCTGAAAAAGTTTTAAGCAGCATACTATGACAGACTCTATTTATGAAGTAGAGTATATCACGACATCCGATGCTGCAAAGTAAGCTGTATGATTGCGAAAGTTCATCGATGAGCTCGAAGTGGCACCCTCCATTGATGGCCTTGTCTTGTTATACTACGACAATACTGGAGCCATTGCTCAAGCTAAAGAATCAAGATCCCATCAGCACACCAAACATATTCTGTGCCACTATCATCTTATTCGAGAGATCGTGGATCAAGATGACGTTGACCTTTAGAAGATCAACGAGAAGAAGAACCTAGCCAACCCATTTTGTTAAAACTCTCGAAATCAAGGAGTTTGATGATTATAAGTCGAAGATGGATATTCGATACTATACCGATTGACTTTAGTCCAAATGGAAGTTGTTGAAAAATATATTTCAAAGTCAATCGTCAGTTTGTTGACGATTGTGCTCATTTTATAAATTATATATAAATTTTTATTAATAAAAATTATTTAATATTTTTATTACAAATTGACCATCTTTGAACTCCTGTATTGTAATGAAGTTCTTAGGACTATAATTAATTGACAAAAGAAGATTTGTCGTTAAGTTCTTAAAAATATTCGCGACCAAGCAATACGCTATTACTAGGATGATAGTGATATCAAGTGTAGGTCATTGTGTACCATATGAGTTGGTTGTCCTCTTAATCAAAGAGTGTTGAGACAGTGTCATGGCATGCAGATGGAATATAGGAGTACATTCGCATCGAACGTAATCATATGTCGAGCACTCTACTATCAAGAGTAGCTCGCGAAGGGTATAGATATAAGTGTTTCTCAGATCTGAGACCACCACGGTGACTGTAGGCAACTCACTGTACTTTAATATCAGACCATCTGAGTTTCTAACTTAATGATGGAAGGATACTAGGTACAGTCAAGTACTTATGAAGTTGGTGTGCGAGTCAAGATAGAATTGACCTCTCTGAATTAGTAGGAGATATGTATCAGTGTATTTCACTTTAGTAAAACCTTGACCAGGATAATTCATGAGATAGATTTGAAAGGATGAAATATAATATGATCGACTAAATTACAGTTGATAGTTAAACCCTAGGTCACCTTGAGCATTTGGGTCAAAGGGATGAATTATATAGTAACCATATGCCAGTAGGTTCTAGAAGGTTGCTTTGCAATACTTCGACTTATCCAATCATCAGGTCACTATTGCTATATAGTTACATCGATTGGTATAAAAAGTTGTTTCTATGCTACCGACTTAGGTTCGAACCTATAGAGTCACACACATTAGAAGATTTGGTCAGATCATATGGTTGAAGAGTCCAATTGGATTATGATTTTTGTGAAGAGTCTTACTTGGACTAGGACTCTGTGAGAGAGTCCCATTGGAATTGAGACTCTACAATTAATGAAGAATTTATTAGTAATTAGATTACTAATTGTCTCAATTTAATTGAGCAAAGAGCTTTGGATCAAGTCTAATTGAATTGGATTCAGTTTGACTCTGTCTTCTCTGCAAGTCCTTGTTAGGTCCAACCATTAACATGATCATACTTACGAATCTAATTACCAAATAATCAGGCCCAACTTTGGCCAGCTAACCTCATCACTTGATAGAAAGACTCGACTAAGTCATCATATTATAAATGATAATTCTAATAGTAGATGAACATCAGACTTTTGGACCTCCAATGATCATCATACTAATGGACCCATTATCACCCAACTTAATGAGAGGCTATGATCTAGCTATCCCTATAACTAGCTCATTTTAGGGACCTAATAATTTAGAAGATTTAATTTATAAATCAAGAGAAGAGAAGAGATCAATCAATAAACCATAATCCTCCCACCAACTTTATCAAGTCATTGAATTGGATTAGGATCATGCTGATTGAAATGGCACCTAGATTAGTCACATTGATCAACCTTAATGGCATGAATCAACTCAAATTATTTAGCAATCTAATCAAAACATAATCTATCAAATTGGTCAGATAAGTGAGATTGATAGGAGGGTCTGCCGAGCTTGCCTTAAACACCATCAAAATGGCCAGATAAGCCACTCCCAATTAAAGATCATCGATCAGAATGTCAAACTTATCTTAGACACCAATTGATTAATTAGTTTCAATTTGACCAACCGAATGATTCAGGTTCAACCACTGAGCCATAATCAAGGTCCATTTGGTCTAATCAAAGATATGAACTTGGCCATCTATAACTATTGCATTAATTTTAAAAAAATTTTGATTTAATCTAATTCAATATTTGGTTAGATTTTATCAATTTCTCTAGTTAGTCTATTAACTCTTTGATTCTAACCTTAGGTCCAATTCAATTAAGAGGATCTGATTTAAGCTAACCCATATCTCTATATTTTATGCAATGTCATTAGATCTTAAATTATAATTCTAGATCTAATTGATCCTTCACTTAATTCTCAGTTAAGTTCAACATCAACATAGGATTATATTTAGGATTAAAATAATTTTATTTTTTTTATTTTTTAAATAATTTACAATAAATATTATGCAAAGATTTTTTTATTCTGAAACTGGATCGACTCAATCAATATTGAGCCAGCTACACAAGGAGACTGGGTCAACTCAGTTCAAAACTGGGTTGGCTCAGTAATTATGTGAGCATGATTCAAGGAGTTTCAGATTTAAAAATTCTTGCATAACACTAAAATAAAATCAATCATAATACTTTTAGATCATATCTAAAACTTTTATGATTTAAGATTTTATTTTTTTATGATTAAAATAATTTTAATCATATAGATTAGATATTTTATTTTTTATACAACTTTATATCACAGACAACAGATCTAGAGTTTCAAGATCTAGAGTTTTACAGAAAAATAAGTTCTTCCTTTTACGTTCTTCTTCATGAGATCTAATTACATGGCACCCTTACATGCCACAAGAGCACTCTATTGAATGAAAAGAGAGGGCCTTTAAATCTTTCTTACTCCTATGATCGAACGGTCTAATGATTAACCTAATCTAAGTACTTGCTAATCAGATCATCTAATCTAATCACATGTCATATATGCATGAATTTAGATCTAATCTAAATTACATCAGATTTGATTATAATTTTAGATCATATCTAAATCAAATTATAAATATCACATGTATGACATAAAATCAGATTTTATCAATGATCAGTACAAACTAGGACAATCTTTTCACTGTAAGGGGTAAACTCTACAGCAGAATAACTTTATATCAATTTGTGTAATCCATCATTAATTAAATTTAGATTTAAATATCATATATCAGATTTAAATAAAATTAAATTTTAAATTTAATATGCATATAAATCATATCATAATGAATCTAGGCTCTGATACTACTGTTGGAGAATGTAGGCGATTTCATGTATGTATTTTAAAATTTTTTTGAATAAATTATAGCAGAAGATAATTAGATTAATCAAATTAATCAAATATATATATGATCTACTCATCAAATCAACCTATTATAAGATCTATGACATGATATATTGCATGTAAAATCTAAAAAATACTAAAGATAAAATCAGCATGCATGCATTTGAGCAGTAGATCACATCTACTTCTAATCTGAGTTCAAAACTCGATACCTTTGCATAGGTTGATCACTACCACTACTGAGAGACATAGTGAAGGAGATCCTTACTAGTTGCTTGTAGCCATACATGCATCCGATCTCTACAAAAAATTCACTCGAAGTCCTAATTTGATCGATCTTCTCGGGAGTACTAGCTCGCACGAAGACCTTCTTGACTGATCTAGATCTTTTCTTCAAATCTTTGAAACTTTTTCAGAGGTTGAAGATGGACTTTTAGAGAAAATGAAGAGGTGAAAGAAAGATGGAGAGAAAAATAATTTTTATCTTATTTTTCTCTCTTTTCAAACCCAAAGGTATAAAATTCTAAAAAATAGATTTTGCACACAACCCAAGAAGAAAGACTCTCCTCTTCTTTTTCATGCCATGAACACATGCCCAACTCCTTTCAACATGAAGGCCTCTCTCTCAATTCTCTTTCACACACATGAATGAAATAAAACTCCTTTTATTTGAACATGTAAGGAGGTAGGATGAAGAGTCCTAAAGATCATGAACTCTTGATGTGTTGTCCCCCATACTCAAAAATTCATGCCAAAATATGTTAAAAGAATATGGGATATCTCTTTCCATATTTTTTCATGGTAAATCAGTTCTCCAACTAATTTTTTACAAAAAATCTCCTCAAAATGTCACAATATAAGGAGAAAAAAATAAGTTGGTGGCAAGATCTTAGAGATAGTGTCAAACATTATCTATATGGTATCCTATTTCAAATTAGATTTGAACATACCATTTAAAATCTGATTCTATCCAAATTTGGATGTGAGATAGAGTAGGAAAAGAACTCTTTGGTATGAAAAAATCTCATACAAAAATTATTTATGCATGAGGATATATGGCATCAAAGTGGGAGGTGCATGGGAGAAGAGTCCTATTCTAATAAGGACTCTTAATTTTCTTATTTGAATCTAAATCAAATAATATTTGGTTTAGCCTAAATAAAATATATAAAATTTAATCTAATTAGGTTCATAAATTTTTAATCAAATTTTAATTAAATTAAGAATTGATTGAATCAAAGTCCCGATCAAATCAAGAATAATTCTCCCTTAGCAATTAGATCATCTCATAACCTAATCAGGTCAAATCTAATTGAATTCAATTCAATTAGATTTTATTTAATCTTTTTTGCTCAATTAAATTGAACTAATTAATAATATAATTATTAATTAATTTTTTATTAATTTATTAATACTTAATAAATTAATTTATTATAATTTTTGCATAAGATTAACCATCAATTGAATTGACGATTAAGCCCTTGAACGATTCTCAATCATTGATCAGCCACATGATCAATCAAAAATTTTTTTTGAGTGTGACCCCATAGATTCGAACCTAAGCTAGTAGCATAAGAATAACTTTCTAAATCAATCGATGTAATCATCTGACAATGGTGACCTAACATCCGGATAGGTCGAATGAAGGTGAAGTAACATTCAAGAATCTACTGACGTATGGTTACCGTATAATTCATCCCTTTGACCCTAATACTCAAAGATGACCTAGAATTTAACTGTTAATTCTAGATAATTCATCCATATTCTATTTTAATCTTTTTCAAATCCATCTTATGGATTGTCCAAGCTCAGATTTTGCTAAATTGAAATACATTGATATATTAACTCCTACTAATTCGGAGGGATCATTCCCATCTTGACTTATGCATCGACTTGACAAGTACTTGACTGCACTCAAAAATCTTTCATTACTAAATTTTAAACTCAGATAGTTCGATATCAAAATACAGTGAGTTGCTTGCAAGTCACCATAGTAATCTCAAGTCGGAGAGATACTTATACCCATACCCTTCGTGAGCTATCTTTGACAGCAGAGTACTCTACAGTTAGTCACATTCAGTGACGATGTACTCCTACATCTCATCTGCATGCCATACCAGTGTCTCCACATCATTTGATTACGAGGATAACCAATACATATAGTACATAATGACCTACACTTGATATCGCTATCATCCTAGTAATAGCATATCGTTTGATTGTGAACCAATTTAAAGATTATGCGATAAATCTTTCTTTATCATCAAAGTAATCCTAAGGACTTTATCACAACATAGAAGTTCATTAGAAGATATAATCTTGTGATGAATAAGGCCAAATAATTTTTATTATTTATCAATTCATATACAATTAGCACAATCGTCAAACGATTGGCTTTAGGACATATTTTTTAATATCACATATATGCATAATTAGATCTAAAATAATGATTAAAATCTTTTGAAAATACTTTTCAAAAATCTGTTCGTGTCGCACAAGAACAACCTTTTCAATATAGAGATTTAACCCTATACCAAGACAACCTTGTTTCAATGCGATGCAAATCTTAATCATTTTAATTTCATATCTAACATCAAATAAGACATATTTCATATATCTAATTTTAGATCTAAAGTTATTGATTTATATGTTTCAAAAATCATTTTCAAAATCAAACAATCTTATGCTAGGATAACCTTTTTAGCATAGGGGGTTAACTCTATACTAGGACAATCTTATATCAGCATAAAATTGATTTTAATCAATCATAACTATTGGATCTAATATAAAAATCAGATCTAAATTTATTTCATGCATGTTAAAAATCTGGCTCTGATACCACTGTTGGATTTCGGTGATTTCAGCATGTAGATTTTTTATCTTATGAACATACGCAGTGAAAAGTAAGATTAAAATAATTTTAATCCTAGGCATGCTTGGATCTAATCCTAAATCATCTAAAGATCTATTAACATACTTGAAATAAATTTATGCATCAAATCTAAAATCGAAATTAGAAGGAAGAATGATTACCTTAATCGCAAACCCTTGTTCTTACGTGGATCGGATCCTATGGATGTCTAGGATTTCTATCGGAGCCGCGCACATGCCTGACCTCTGCTGGTATCTACATGAAGATGGTCTGATCGAAGCACCCAGGCCACCACAGTGCTAGCATCTTGCAGGCTTCGCTCCTTGACTTGGATCTGGATTTTCTTCTAGAACTCGAAGAAGAATCTTGCTGCACGAACTCTTCATACTGATCTATTAAGATCTGAACAAGATGCCAAGAAGAAATTAAATTTTTTTTTTCTTTTCTCTCTCTCTCTAAATTCTCTTTTTTTTTTAGATCTGATCTGAGAACAATATGGGCATGGAGATAGAGGAAAGAAAGGGAGAAGAGGCATTGAGAAGTTACGGCAAGGCCAATCAAGTGTGAGAAATCTCACGCAACCTTGTAGCGCATGGCCACCTTTTCCCTTCTTAATTTGTCACACAAAAAATATTCCCAATGCCCATACCTTATTAGATAGGATCCTCTTCCATATTTAAATCAAATTCAAAGAAGAAAAAAGAGTCCAAAAAGGACAGAGACTCCTAGGGAGGAGGGGCGCTAACTTCACCCTTCACACGCGCAAAGAAAAAGAGGGCACATCTTCATGTGTCCCACCCTCCATTTTGGCATGAAATAGGAGAGAGAGAATCCTAGTGAAAAGGGTATCTGGTTTTCTAAATTGATTGGGATTCAATTTTGATTTGATTCGAATCCAATTCAATCCCGATTTGAATCAAATTCGAAAAGGCTGTCAATCCTAATCTAATCAGGTTTAAAATTCAAATCCAACTTGGATAATAAAATCTAATTAACCTCAAATTAAATTAAGTCTACTTAAATTAAATCTAATTTAAATTAATTAAGATTTGATATATAATTTAATTAGGTCCAATTACATTGTAACACTTGCAATTAAGTTTCTTTGCTAACAATTAGCAGTTACTAAATATGTAACCCTTACATAATTAGCAATTACTAAATTTATAACTCTTACAAATTAATTTAAATCATCAATTCTATTGATAATTTGATTATGATCCAAGCTATTGATCAGGTCGTGCTTCTTTTGTGTGTAATCTCTCAGATTTTATTCTGATAGTGAGATATACTGTGATCTCCATCACAGTATCATCGAAACTCCTTTCGAAAGGCTGAAACGATCAACCCAATAAGGATCGTTCATCTGAAAATGATCTTAGTGAGTTCTTACAATCCACCAATGATGTCTAATAGCATGTAGTGGCAATCCAGCAGAATAGAAAGATGAATCCCTAGTGTAGTTATCGTGTGATCAAGTTTCTCTATCGAGAGTCCCGACAGGATGTAAGTCATGGAACCTCATCAAACCCTGAGCCTCCATCATATATCAGACTTAATTAGTCTGAGTCCAATCATGAATTCTATGAAAACTCCCTTCCATTATTACACTACTATAGCTACAGACTTAAGAACTTAGTCTCTTAGGTTGTATAAGACTACTCAACTACTATGATCGATAGATCTCCTATAAGTGCACTCCTACTCTTACAGTGAACCTACTGCAGCTAACGAATACTGCAAGACCCTGAATGATTAGGGATCATATTTATATATTGTCAAACTACAGCAATCCCACTATGAGCAGTCGAGGCACCGTAGGTCAAAGAATTGCTCACGCAACTACAGCATCGAGATAGTCACTGATGAGTGAGTAGATATCCAAGTAACTTTTTGTTCTTAATCACGCTCAGTATTATTATTCTCTAACAATCACTTGGACTCTCACTTTAGTATCTCTATACTATAGACTCGATACTCGTTTATCCAAAAAGAAAAGCGATCCATGCACCGATCTTAATGGATCAATTACTGTCCTCATGATATTTCATTGATCAGGAGTAATTCAAGAGTTAATCTGTAATGACATATATATCAAATTTTTAACTCTTGAGAATATGTATCATTGACTATCAACTTTTTGGATGATTCTAGGATACATTACTCTAGAATAAAAATAATTATCTATTTTAATAATTTTAATTAATCAAGTATAAAAATATATCTTGAAATTAATACAATGTGTCAGTCAATAATTAACTTTTTAGATCATACATCCAATAGTTCCTACCACACCGTATGAGATATGGCATGGTAAGAAACTGAGTCTTGATTATCTCAAGGTCTAAGGATGTCTAGCCCATGTCAAACGATAGCAGTCCGACAAATTAGAGGCTAAGTCCTTTAAAGCTTATTTTTTAAGATATCCTAAGAAATCTATGGGATACTATTTTTATCTTCCAAAGGATCACAATATGATTGTGAACTGTCATACTATTTTTTAAAAAAAATATTATATCCAAGATGGAGGTGGTAAGAGAAAAGTTGAGCTCGAAGAGAAAGTCTCTGAAAAGCAACGAACTGTAGAATCCATCGAACCCACTAACAATGAGTCAGTAGTTCTGCCTCCACCTCATAGATCAAGAAAGGTCTGCCATCCTCCTGAAAGGTACTTGGGTATGCTTGCTAAAGATGTAGAGAAAATATTTTTCATTGGAGATGAGGGTCATGGAGATGATTCCAAAATCTATGATGAGGTGATGTCAGACATCGACTCTGAGAAATGGTTGAGTGCTATGAAGTCAGAAATTGACTTAATATATTCGAACCAAGTATTGATCTTAATAGATCCACCAGAGGATATAGCATCCATTGGATGTAAATGGATCTACAAAAAAAATAGATATAGATGGTAAGGTAGAGACCTATCAAGCTAGGCTCGTGGTAAAAAGTTATAATCAATGCGAATGTATTGACTATCAGGATACCTTTTCACCTATAGCTATGCTTAAATCCATCTGCACACTACTTGTTGTTGCATCTTTTTATGATTATGAGATATGGCAGATGGACGTGAAAAGTATATTTTTGAATGGATATCTTGAGAAAAATATCTATATGGAGTAGAATTGAACCCTGGATTAATTTTGATAATAACAATAGTATTTGAGTATAAATTATTAAGCTACTAATATTATTTATGAGGATATATAGTTTCAAATATTAGATGTATATCCTAAAAGCTAATATGGCTGACACATTGTAATAAATTTAGGATATAATTTTATACTTAATACATTGATTTGATCAATAAAAAAGATAAATTTATTTTTTATTCGAGTGTGATGTGTCTTTGAATCATTCATGAAATTAATTTTTGATACATATTATCATGGAGTTGAGAATTAGAGACATATATTTAATTCCTAAATACTTCTGATCATAGGATCATCATGAGGATGGTGATCGATCTAAATAGACTGGCGCATAGATCACTTCTTTCGGGATAGATGGGTCTCTAGTTTACAGTGTAGAGATACTAGACGATGAGTGTAGATAGTTGTTAGAAAACAACTAGTACTGAGCATGACAATATGAGAAATTACTTGAATTTCTACTCGATCGTCAATGATCATCTCGATGCTATAGTTGTGTGACTGATCCTTTGATCTGAGATAGTACTGCTGCTCGTAGTGAGACTGTTGGAGTTTAATTGATATATAAACATAAGTCTCAATGAGCCTTTGTAGTAGATGTTGACGACAGTTGATCCACTGTAAGAGTAGGGTGCGTATCAAGATGAGATCTATCGATCTTGATAGAAAAGAGTAGTCTTATAAAATTTGAGAGGCTAAGTTCGAAAATTTGTGGTCACAGTAGTGTGATTGATAGAAAAGAGTTTTCATAAGAATCATATTTGGACTTGAGCTAATCGAATCTATCATATGACTGATGTTGAGGTTTGACGATTTATCCATGACCTGCCAGCTAGTTGAAACTTACGATAGAGAGACTGAATCACATGTTAACTATATCTAGAAGTTCATTTCAGTTCTACTAGATTGTCACTACATACTACTAGGTGTCACTGATAGATTGTGAGAGCTCACTAAGATTGTTATGGATCAACAATCTGTGATGAGTTAGAGTAGAATTATTCTAATATATTGAAAAGAGTTTCAATGATACTTTGATAGAGATCATTGTATATCTCACTACCAGATAAAATTGAACCTATGGGGTTACACAATAAAGAGATTAGACCTAAAATTAGCAATTAAGCTTACGAAGTGTCAATTAGATTTAGAGAAACCTGATTGGATTCAAGGTAACCTTGCTAGCACATGGTTGATCCAATTTCTTTTTTCGTTTGAATTTTTTATTTGATAAGATAATTCAAACTTAATTATCTACTAATAATCTAAATAAATAAGATTTATTAGACTCAAATTATTGGGCATCTAAGATTTTGGATCAATTGAATTAAGGGTGCAAGTCTCTAATTAATATTCCTTGATAGTTATTATAGGGTGCCACCTTGATTGGATCAAGCTGGATGTGTCCCATGATTAGAGGGTCTTTTGATTTTATAAGAGGCATCTCTTGGGTGCAAAAGAGGGTGTGAATAATTGGGTGCAAGGGCTCCAAGTGTTGGAGCACGATCTCAGCTCCTCCCACAGATCTTGGGTGCAGCAGAATCAGCAACGAACAAATCTGGAGACTTCTGGACTCGATTGAAGGCCCTTGACAAAATCAGCCTGGTTGTTGTCTTCTTCGTCAGCCTTTCATTTTAGATGAAGAATGCCTCTAAGATCACCTCTAAAAAATTCAAGATCTGGTACCCAACTATATCAGGCCTAGATTGAGGTCTTCCAATTTATAGATCTCAAATCGGGGTATTCTATATAGGGAAGAAGATAGATAGAACCAGACCTTATAGATCTGTCCTGCTGCAGCCTTTCCTGTAGATCTATTGATGGAGATCTCACCCGTACCTCAAACGATCTCAGATTAACTCCAGATCTGAGAGAAACTTGTACCAACCTCATAGCAAGAGATTTCAAGTCTTGGACCTGATGTTTGGATGGCTGCAAGAGAGGGAGAAGAGAGAGAGTTGGTGGCACAAAGGGGGAGGGGCTAGCGCCTCCCCTTGCTTCTCCTGCCTTTTTGGGACCTGGCGACAAGAAACCCTAGGGTTTCTTGCTCCTGGGGTATGGAGACTAGTTGGAGAGAGAGGGAAAAGAGAGAGAGAGACTTGGGAGAAAGAGTTTTCGTATTCCTTGGCTTCATCAAACCTATACAATGCATGTATATATAAACACAGGGTCAAGTGACCCAAACCCAAAACTCCCTTGACCAACTCTATGGGAGATCAGGTTAATCCAAGCCCATGTACACCCATGACTCGACCTAATCTCACCTATCCTGGGCCTAGACCTGGTCCATAAAGAGTTGGTCCCTTAAGGCCCACATAACCTAGACCTCAAGAACCCGAAAGGCCCACAACTTTTCAACCTAGGGCCCAACTAGCCCTAGAGCCTCTATGAAGCCCTCATGAATGATGGACCTTGGCCTTAGCCTTGGTCCCCTGGGCCTTGGGCACACCACCTGGGTCACAACAACTTGGTGTCCCAAGGCCTCAACCAGCTCCACTCTGTCCATCAGCCGAATTAGCTCAACACATCTCTGAAAGCTGTCCCGTGGAAGTACCTTCGTAAGTGCATCAGCTGGGTTCTCCTTGGTGTGTACCTTTATCAGCTCCACCTTGCCATCCTCTACAAGCTCTCTAATCCGATGATACCGAATATCGATGTGCTTTGTCCTTGCATGATAGACTGAGTTCTGTGCTAATAGAAGTGCACTCTGGCTGTCACAGTGCACTCTAATGGCCTCCTGAGTAAGGCCCATCTCCGTCAACAAACCCATTAGCCAAATTGCCTCCTTAGCTACTTTTGTCAGCCCAATGTACTCTACCTCTGTAGTGGATAGGACCGTGATAGGCTGCAGACTCGATCTCCAAGAAATAGGACCTCCATACAGGCTAAAGATAAAGCCTGTCGTAGACCTCCGGGTATCCACATCTCCACCAAAGTCTGCATCTACATAACCGTCAATCAGTCTCTGAGCCTCTCTGGACATGTCAGAGTATCCCACTGCACCTCCTCGCTGTCCGTAGCAGATGCCAACTCCAACTGAACCTGCCAGGTATCTGAATATCCACTTCAGAGCTCTCCAGTGCTCCTTGCCAGGCTGCATCATGAACCTGCTAACCTGACTCATTGCATGAGCGATGTCTGGCCTACAACAGACCATCGCATACATCAAGCTCCCAATTCCTGAAGCATAAGAAACTGTCTCCATCTCCTGAGCCTCCACCTCAGTCTGTGGCGCCATAGTCTTCGAGAGTCTGAAGTGACCGACAAGTGGCAACTCCATCAGCTTTGCTCCCTTCATCCTGAACCTCTCTAAGACCTTCTGTATGTAGCCCCCCTGAGATAGATGCAGCACCCTCCGGGCTTGATCTCTGAAAATCTCCATGCCTAGGATCTTCCTTGCACAACCTTCCTACTCTTGCATGCTATAAGCATGTCATCCACATACAAGAGTAGGAACATCCTAGAACCATCCTCAAGAGACTGAACATAAACACAGGGATCAAACTCGCACTTGGAAAGTCCAATGCTGTGCATATAGGAGTCGAATCGCTTGTACCATTGCCTCGGTGACTGCTTCAGCCCGTACAGTGACTTCTGCAACAAACAAACCTTTTCCTCTGATCCTGGATCCCTGAAATCGGGTGGCTGCTCCATGTAAATCCTCTCCTCCAAATGCCCATGGAGGAATGCCGTCTTGACATCCATCTGCTCCAGCTCTAAATCCTGAGCTGCTACAATGCTCAGCAATACTCTGATGGAAGTATGTCTGATGATGGGAGAGAAGACCTCGTTGAAGTCGATGCCTTCCTTCTGAGAGTATCCCTTTGCCACTAACCTCGCCTTGAATCTGATACCTCCCTGCTCTGAAGGCCCTTCCTTACGACTGTAGACCCATTTGCAGCCAATGGGCCTCTTCTCCTGTGGCAACTGCACCAATCGCCACGTCTGGTTCTGATGGAGAGACTGCATCTCCTCGGACATCGCCTGGATCCACCGCTCTCTATCCTGGCTCTCAATAGCCTCTTGATACATATATGGGTCTCCATTCACTGACACCAAGGCATATGATAGCATCTCCTCGAAGTCATATCGGTCCGGTTGTCTGATGGTCCTCTTGGGCTTGTGTAGGACAACACCGATATCAGTCCTCGATCCAGCTCGCTCCTGTTGGACCTCTCCACCTCGATCATCCGTCTGAGTCCTCTCCACCTGTGGAGACACCTTAGGTAGGTGTTCCACCTGAATGTCATATCCTCCAGTAGTACCTGCAAGAGGTAAAATCAAAGAGGTAAGCTGTCCAGCAGCATCCTGCTGGACCTCCTCCTGCTCCTGCTGCTCCTCCATGTCTGCTCGCCTCCGTAGGACTGACTCCTCATCAAAAGTCACATCCCGACTAATGATGATCTTCTTTTCCAAGGGATCCCACAGCCTGTATCCCTTAACTCCTCGCGGATAGTCTAGAAACACCATCTTGCGTGATCTGACGTCTAGCTTGCTTCGCTCACTAGCTCCAATGTGCACATAGGCCGTGCACCCAAATACCCGTAGATGGCCCAGCCCAATTGTCCTCCCAGACCACACCTCCTATGAAAGCCTACCATCCAATCTGGTGTGAAGTGATCGATTGACCAAGTAACCCGCTGCGTCAACTGTGTCAACCCAGAACATTTTTGGAAGCCCTACCTACAGCCTCATGCATCGTGCCTTTTTTAGAAGTGTTCTGTTCATCCTCTCGGCCACCCCATTCTGCTGTGGAGTCTCCTTAATTGAGAAGTGTCTCCTGATCCCACACTCCTCACAGTAGTCCTGGAACTCTCTGCTGGTGTACTCCCCACTATTGTCTGACCTCAGACACTTCACGCTCCTCCCCAGTTCCTTCTCCACCTCAGCTCTCCAGATCTTGAACTTGGTGAAGACCTCTGACTTCTCTCTCATGAAGTAAATCCAGAGTTTTCTTGAGAAATCGTCAATCAGGGTCATGAAGTATCTGGCCCCATTCCTAGCTGAAACTGGGGCTGGTCCCCACACATCCGTGTGTACTAACTCCAGAGGGGCTGCACTGTGGGTTGTACTGATGTTGAACTGAACTCTCCTCTGCTTTCCTATCTAGCAAGGCTCACAGATCTCTCCTGTAGCACCATCCTTCAGATCAGAGATGAGTCCTCTCCTTCTCAACTCCCTCAGCCCCTTGTCACCCATGTGGCCTAGGCGGTAGTGCCACATCCTGTAAGCCCCCTGTTGGTCCTGTGCTGCAGCTGCTGCATCAGACTCTCCAATCACCACAGATCCCTCCATGCGATAGAGGTTATTGTCCAACCTCCTACCTCTCATCACCACCATAGCTCCATTGGAGATATTTAATACTCCGCTTCTAGCCCTACTGCTGAAGCTGTATCCACTGCACTCCAAGTAGCCTAGTGACACCAGATTCTTTTCCAGCTCCAGGACATACTTTACATTTGTCAATGTCCTCACAATCCCATCAAACATCCTCACCCTGACTGTCCCTATCCCAGCCACCTTGCAAGGATGATTGTCGCCTAGAGTCACTGATCCCTCATCTGTCTTGGTGTATGTCGCAAACCAAGACCTGTGTGGTGTGTAGTGATGTGAGCACGCAGAGTCTAGTGTCCACTCCTCTGTGTAATGCCTGTGACCATCTGATACCACAAGTAGATCATCCTCCACCTGCTGCCCAGCAACTGCACTCACTGATTCTGAGCCACTTCTTTCTCCCTTCTTGCTCTTCCATAGTGGACATTCTCACTTGAAGTGCCCGAACTCGTTGCACTTGAAGCATTTCATCTCTTTCTTTCCCTTCCTGGACTTGGACCGCCCCCTGGACTTGCTTCTGCCTCTGCCTCTACCTGTCCTCTCCCCTACTGCCAAACCCTCCTGGAGAGCCCGATCTCTGGTCAACTTTTTCCTTTGCTCATTAGATCTCAGCACCGAGACCATATCCTCATATTCCAGAGTCTCCTTACCGTAGAGCAGTGTAGTCACCAAAGAGTCATATGATCCTGGCAGCGAACACAAAAGCAACAGGGACTTGTCCTCCTCATCCAGCTTCACCCCGATATTCATCAACTCCATGCATAACTAGTCGAACCTCTGAATATGGCCAATCACATCAGATCCCTCCTGCATCTGAAGACTGTACAACCTCTTCTTCAGCATCAGCTTGTTGCACATATTCTTTCCCAAATACATGGTGTGCAACTTCGACCAAAGGCCCTTCGGGGTCTTTTCTTCCAGCACTAAATACAACACCGCATCCGCCAAACATCCTCTGATCATCGAGCATGCTTTCTTCTCCAATGATGCCCACTGTCTATCTGTCATTCCCTCAGACTTCTCATCCAAAACCTGATCCAGATCTGCTTGCACCAGAAGATCCTCTATCCAGATTTTTCACATGAAAAAATTTTTCTTGCCATCAAACTTCTCAAGATCGACCTTCATATTACTACCCATGACTGGATCCAAGCCAAACAAGCAATATAAAATCAAGAAGTATAGAATATACCTTGATGGTACCTTGCTGAAAATTTTCAGCACTTGGGATCTTCAACTTCTCATGCTTGGAATCGCTTTCTCACAATCGTGGCTTTGATACCAACTATTGGAGCATGATTTTGGCTCCTCCCATGGACCTTGGGTGCACCAAAACTAGCAACAAATAAATTTGGAGACTTCTGGACTCGATTGAAGGCCCTTGACGAAATCAGCCTGGTTGCTGTCTTCTTCGTCAGCCTTTCATTCTAGATGAAGAATGCCTCTAAAATCACCTCTAAAAAATTGAAGATCTAGTACCAAACCAGATCAGGCCTAAACCAAGGTTTTTCAATTCATAGATCTCAAATCAGAGTATTCTAGATAGGGAAAAAGGTAGATAAAACCAGACCTTGCAGACCTGTCCTGCTGCAGCCTTTCCTGTAGATCTGTTGATGGAGATCTCACCCGTGCCTCAAACAACCTCAGATCAACTCCAGATCTGAGAAAAACTTGTACCAACCTCATAGCAAGAGATTCCAAGTCTTGGACCTGATGTTTGGATGGCTGCAAGAGAGGGATAAGAGAGAGAGTTGGCGGCACAAAGGGGGAGGGGCTAGCGCCTCCCCTTGCTTCTCCTGCCTTTTTGGGACCTGGCAGCAAGAAACCCTAGGGTTTCTTGCTTCTGGGGCATGAAGAATAGCTGGAGAGAGAGGGAGAAGAGAGAGAGAGACTTGGAAGAAAGAGTTTTTGTATTCTTTGGTTTCATCAAACCTATACAATGCATGTATATATAAACACAAGTTCAAGTGACCCAAACCCAAAACTCCCTTGACCAACTCTATGGGAGATTAGGTTAACCCAAGCCCATGTACACCCATGACTCAACCTAATCTCATCTATCTTGGGCCCAGACCTGGCCCATAAAGAGTTGGTCCCTTGAGGCCCACATAACCTAGACCTCAAGAATCCGAAAGGCCCACAGCTTTTCAACCTAGGGCCCTACTAGCCCTAGAGCCTCCATGAAGCCCTCATGAATGATGGACCTTGGCTTTAGCCTTGGTCCCCTGGGCCTTGGGCACACCACCTGGATCACAACACCAAGAGTTGGCACCTAATAGGATTCCTAATGTAAGTTTAATAACTTAAGTTTATAGAAAACCCAATACAAGTAGAACTTATATTATGAGATTGAATAGGATTTAATCCTCATATCTATTTAAATGGACCTCCCCTAAGGTTCCTATAACATCCAACCAGCAAGCCCCACACCACAAAGAGATCCCCCCATGCCCTCTCTTCCTCTCCCTTCTCCTTCTCCCTTGGCGTCCCACACACCCCACCCTTTGGGGCGTCCTACTTCTCTATCACCCCCAAGCTGTTGGGCATTCCCTCCTTGCTGGTTTCTAGTGTTTGGTAGTAGCACAAAGCAAGAGAGAAAGGCAAGAGAAAAAGAGAAGAAGAAGATCAAGAAAAGAGATCAAGTGTTGATCACGATCCAAGCTTCGTTCAGATTCAGCAAGCTGAATTTTCTTAGAGAAGAAAATTTAACTTGAAGAGGACTGTTCTAGATTGATCCTGAGTAGATACCCATAGAGACCAGATATTTATTGATAAGTGATATATTTTTACATTTATTATAGATATTTTTGATAATTTATGGTGCTAATATCTTCTTAAAAACCTTAATTTTATGAATTTAATGAATTTTCTTAAAAAATAAGTGATTTTAAAAAAAAATGAAATTAGATATATTTATAAAAAAATAGATGTTAATTTAATTGAGCAATTTAAAAATCAAAATGAAAATTTTTTTTTGAAAAATTTAATGCATATTTTTTTTAATTTTTTAGATAAAAATCAGAGCAAAAATGGAGCTAAAATACTCTAAAAAATAAAGAAAATAGCCTTCGGTGTACGGTGGACCGGCCGCTTGGTCCACAAAGCCAGGGTGCGGTCCACCGAAAATGCTACGCGATCCACAGGCGTGGTCTACGGGTAGCGAAAGCTATTTTGCGCCATCCAATGGTTGAGATTTAATCTGAAGATTGATCCAACGACTGCTGTTCGTTGTTGGTTTATAAGAGAATTTTTTGCGCAATCGGACGGCCAAAAATGAATCCATCATAAGATCCGACAGTTGAGGATGCTCCCGACTGAGAATAAGAGATTATTAGTACGATTCGATGGTCCAAAACCAATCCCAGGTGCGATCGGATGGCTATGGTTCGATCTGACTTTGATAAGGATTAAAATTATGGATTTTGATCAGATCTGGACGGTTCAAGCTCCATCCGACGGTCAGGAATATTCCTAAGGAGATTAATATAATTTCTAAGAGTTTTAAGACTCCTTTCCCTATCAAAAAATTATGAAAAATTTATTTATAAATAGAAGGTCCAAAAATAAGCTTTGTGAGTAGAAAAATTGAGTAGAAAGTATAGAAAAAATAAAAAAAAAAATTAAATAGCTTTAGGGATCCAAGAAAAAGAAGGAGAGAAGTCGATTCGCTCTATAGAGTATGACGGAGAGGTCATCAGCCATCTTTTCAATGAAGCTTGGCTGATCAACTTCAGATCCTTATTATAGTTTTATTTTTATTTTATTTTATTATTTTTTTAAAATTTTTTATACTTAAATTTTAATTTCAATTAATCCAAAATTTATTTTTCTATATTTTAAATTTTTGTCTTTTATTTTTTGCACATAGATGCTAGGATCCAATTAGTAGATCTTAGTACCAATTTATTTTTATACTTTTTAAATTTTTATTATTTATTTTTATTGCAAGTAGATGCTAGGATCTAGTTAGTAGATCTTAGTATCCGATTTATTTTTTGCACTTTTAATTTTTATTTTCTGACTTAAATTACTTTCTTTAAAATTTTATTTTCTTTTTATAAAATTAAAGATTTCAAATCAAAATTCTGCCTTCTCTGTGGATTCGATTAGACTCACTACTTTCTGCATGTTTTTAATTTTTATTGAAGTCAGAATTTGATTGATAATCACAGTGTCCTAACGACAGCATCTTGACCCTATCAAATTTTTGGCACCGTTATCGGAGAAGGCACTAATTTTAATGTTTGATTTCTTTGGTTTTTTTATGACTATTACTTACTAACTTTTTTATATTTTTGCAGAAAAAAATTCAAAAATTTAAAAAAAAAAGGGGAGATAGAAAGCTTCCAAGTTGGTGAGATCAATCCTAACCCTAGCCTTAACTATTTTTTTTAGTATTAATTACTATTTTTTTAATTAACCTAAAATTCATCCACATAAACCTAATAAAAATTGCATGACAAGAGTAGAAACTTAATTTTTAAGAGCATTCATCATTGTAGATTTATTTTTGGTGATCGCTGGAGACAAGGTAAGCTTTCAAGTTTTATTAGTTTCATGCATCTAATTTAGTTACATAGAACCTCTTATTTGAAATTGATTGTGCATATTCATCTCAAATCAATTTAAGGGCAACACCCATAACAAGATAAGATGGAGATTTCATCATCCTCTCTTGGCCCAAAAACAACCCACCAGCATCCCACATTAACCCTAGCCTAACTAAAATCAAGTAGACATTGGCCCCTAGTATTAATCGAGTTAAGTTATGAGTATTGTAGTCAAGTCAAGTGCAAAGTAAGTCCGAACTCACTCCTGAAACTGGTGTCTAAGGCTAAAGGTTATAAAGGCTCAGCCTAAGTAGATTTATGGTTATTTAATTGGTTCCGTTAGCTTATCTAGCCAATTCAATTGGTGTCTAAGACAAGCAACGGAGGGACCCCCACGACCCCACCTCTTACCTGGCTAGTTGAAGGAAGTGAGAACAAACTCAAATTGTATCTAAACTAAGCCACTCTACATCAAACTATTAGGTCTAAAAAATCCATAGGTGTCTAGGTTTAACTGTTTGCTAACTTGATTATAATTAACACTTAACCACAACTAATTCTTCTCATCTTACGTCTTTAAGTCTAAGACTTTTCTTAAGGATCTCACCTTTAAAACTTTTCTCTTCTTTTTCTCCTCCTTCTTCTTAAAAAAAAAAAAAATCTTAACAACACACATAATAGGATTTGCACTAATACATGCATGGTATAATTTTTTCTGATCTAGTTAAACCTAATCCTAAAATTGAACGACTGATCCATGCTAAACATGATAATCAAATAGCTAGAAATTCTAAGAACCACCTAGGCAGATGAAAGAATATTTTATTCTTTCCACCTATAATCCATCGATATTTCCATCATTCTATGGGATCAAATATTCTGACTCTAGTCCTGAGGTCGATTTGAACCTGCTAGTCCAAAAATTAGATAAAGTCGACCTTCTTATAGATAAATACCTAGCCTTAGATCTACAATCTCTTGTGTAATACACACAACCTTCTAATTATCAAGAAATTTATTCCATCTATGCTAGCTCAGTCCATCATGTTAGTGAATATCCTACGACTACACAGTTTTCACCTTTCATCTAAGAATAAGTTCAAACTGCTCCAGGTTACTCTAATCCTGTCAATGACCCATTCTTAAATACATATAACCAAGATTGGAGAAATCACCATAATTTTTTTTGAAGATCCCAACAGACTCAGGCTCAGATCCAAATTTTTTTTGTACAAAATTTTTAAAATAGACCCTCAATACCAAAACTATGCTTATAATAGAGGTCGGCCTACTCAGCCATCCTATTACAATCAACCATCATATTCACCTCCTCAACAGACCAATCTAGCCGATGATAGATTCAACCAACTTCAACAAATGATCATGACCCAACAGCAATCTCTCGTTAGGCTAGAAGTACAAATAGATTAATTAACTGAATCTACCATAAAGAAAGAACTAGGTCAATTGCCAAATGAATCAATATCGAATTTTGAAAATAACCTAACCATCCACCAACTATCTGGACCTAGTCAATAATCCAATGTCCAACCTAAGAATCCTCAATTTGAAAATGACAAAGTAATCTTTGAGCTTAGAAGTAATAGGATTCTTAAGGACCCATATTCAGACCAGGTGAGAGAGGCTAATACTGATGCTAGTCAAAATAAAAATTTAAAAAAAGAAGTTAGTACTGAAGCTAACCCAATAGAAGAATCTGAGCTCAAAATTAATACTGAGAAGAGAGCTGATGAGCTACCCGAGATATATCCACCAAAAATTTCATTTTCTTCAGCCCTAGAAGTTGGTTCTTCTTCTTTAGAATCACCATCCCCTCCAGAATTAAAATTATCCTCAGTCACACTTGAGAATACATATTTAGAATCAAATGATATCCTTCCAATGCCTATTTCTTTAAACTTAGTTCCTAACCTAAAAACTCAATTCATGAGCATTTTAAAAGAACAAATAGAAGAAATTCTCGACAAACAAGGGTTTGTAAATGGATTTGTGAATTATCTTTCTAAAATTAAAAATAGAGATGTGAAATACTTTTTGAAGAATGGTAATAAAATATTAAAATTTATCAAAGGCCATCTTCTTAAGATTGGCAATCCAAAACTATTAGAATTTATCAATCTAATATTCGACACGAGATAGGTGAGAGAATCAGCATGGTTTGGCTGAAGACGGTAAACTTAGTACTTTCTCGGAGGCAACCCAGTTTTTAATTTTTAATTTTGTGCTTTTTGCTATCTTTTATATTTTATTTAGATCAATCAAGTTTTACTTAGTATTTTTTGTAGGGATTTGAAGATAATCTTGGCTAAGTTAAGGGAGAATCAATTTTGAAAAAATTTTTGGATCAGATGACATCTCTCCTTTTCTTTCTTTTTGCATGGACCATTCATTTTTTCTACTCCATTAAGGACAATGTCAATTAAGTTGAGGGGGATAATAAAAATTTTTAAATTTTTAAGTCCTCAAGTAAGTTAGTATTTAGTATTTAAGCATCTGATTATACTTAAGAATCAAGTTAAACCAAGCATTTTTAAAAAAAAATTGATGTACAGATTAGAGAGTTTATGAGATATTGAGGGATCAAGTATTAAGAAAACTCAATAAAGAGTTAAGTTTAGAACTTAAATAGTTTTCTTTGAGCATTTCTAAATTTTTCTAGCAGCATCAAAGAAGAGTTTACTTCTTATGGACTTGTGTAAAGTAACTATATATTTCTTCATATATTCAAAAAAAAAAAATTTCAAGTATTTCATACTGAGTAACCATGCCTCTTTGCCTAAGTAAGTATTGAGTTTTGCATCAAAAGGTATGAAGGACAAAAAAGCTTTATTTTAAAGCTAATTTTAATTCGTAGCCTGTTTGATTCGAGCAAGTAGGTTCAAGAAATATTTTATACCTAGTGCTCTAAAGCCATCTGGTTTGGGAGTCATTGACTGAAAACTTGCTACATTGGTCAAACAGAAAGCTTAAGGGGTTAAGACACTTAATAGCACTACAACATTTAAAAAAAAAAAATCAATCAATAAATGAAGGATGAAAGTAACAATATACTTGTCCATACGAAGGTGAATGATTTGGAGATAAAGATAAGGATAATTTAGAAAAGTTCAGAAAAAGTTTAGTATTCTTAGTTTAACTCTCATATTGACTAGTATTAATACCCCAATGATATACCTCATTTACACTCTACTGAATATCAATGGTCTTTTGAAAATTATTTGGTGAAATTCAAAACTTTAAGTTAAACGGTACTTAATTCTAAATTCTTTCTTTACTCAAGGACGAACAAAGTTCAAGTTGGAGAGTATAATAAGTGATATATTTTTACATTTATTGTACATATTTTTGATAATTTATGGTGCTAACATCTTCTTAAAAATCTTAATTTCATAAATTTATTAAATTTTTTAAAAAAATAAGTGATTTAAAAAAAATAAAATTAGATATATTTATAAAAAAAATATGTTAATTTAATTGAGCAATTTAAATACCAAAATAAAAAAAAAATTTTGAAAAATTTAATACATATTTTTTTAAATTTTTTAGATAAAAATCAAAGTAAAAACGGAGCTAAAATATCCTTAAAAATAAAAAAAATAGCCTTCGATGTACGATGGACTGGCCGCTCGGTCCACAAAGCCAGGGTGCGGTCCACTGAAAATGCTACGCAGTCCATAGACACGGTCTACGGATAGTGGAAGCTATTTTGCACCATCCAATGGTTGAGATTTAATCTAAAGATCGATCCAACGGCTGTTGTTCGTTGCTGGTTTATAAGAGGATTTTTTGTGCGATCGGATGGCCGAAAATGAATCCATCATGAGATCCGACGGCTGAGGATGCTCCCGACTGAGAATAAGAGATTATCAGCATGATCCGACGGTCCAGAACTAATCTCAGACATGATCGGACGGCTGTGGTTCGATCCAACTTTGATAAGGATTAAAACTATGGATTTTGATAAGATCTGGGTGGTTCAAGCTCCATCCAACGGTCAGGAATATTCCTAAAGAGATTAATATGATTTCTAAGGATTTTAGGACTTCTTTTCTTATCAAAAAATTATAAAAAATTTATCTATAAATAGAAGGTCTGAAAATAAACTTTGTGAGTAAAAAAATTGAGTAAAAAATATAGAAAAAAATAGAGAAAAAATTAAATAGCTTTAAGGATCCAATAAAAAGAAGGAGAGAAGTTGGTTTGCTCTACGGAGTACGACGGAAGATGGAGAGATCATCAACCATCTTTCTAACGAAGCTTGACTGATCAACTTCAGATTTTTATTATAATTTTATTTTTATTTTATTTTATTATTTTTTTTAAATTTTTTGTACTTGAATTTTAATTTTAATTAATATAAAATTTATTTTTCTGTACTTTAAATTCTTGTCTTTTATTTTTTACACGTAGATGCTAGGATCTAATTAGTAGATCTTAGTACTAATTTATTTTTATACTTTTTAAATTTTTGTTATTTATTTTTATTATAAGTAGATGCTAGGATCTAGTTAGTAGATCTTAGTATCCGATTTATTTTTCATACTTTTAATTTTTTTTTTCTGACTTAAATTACTTTCTCTAAAATTTTATTTTTTTTTTGTAAAATCAAAGATTTCAAATTAAAATTCTGCCTTCTCTGTGGATTCGACCTGACTTACTATTTTTTACATATTTTTAATTTTTATTGAAGTTAAAATTTGATTAATAATCATAGTGTCCTAACGACAGCATCTTGACCCTATCACTTATGTAGCTAAAAAAAAATCTTTTCTTTTCTAGATCTAGATTTAAAGAAAGATATTGTAAAATAGGTATGCGATTTGATCACAATCTGAATTTCAGCATATGTCAATTTCAGCACATGAACTAGATCCTTGTGGTTTTATATTTTTATACACACATGATTCAGATTAAAAATATTTTAATCTTATATTCTACTGTGGTGTCTAGAAAATAAAATTTTAAAATATACATGCATGCCTCAAACCTCAAATTTCAATAGTGGTATCAGAGCAATAGATTTTATGTTGCTGAAATTGTCATATATATTTTGAAAAAAAATTTAAAATCTGATTTTTTTTTTATACATGAGATATATAAATAAATTTTTAAATCTAAAATTTAATTTTGAATTTGATTTTAGAACATATAGTTGATATGTGAAAGTATGCATAGATCTAAATTTTGATCTAGAATTATTTCTAGTTCGTGTTCACATGATATATAGATGTATGCATAAATTTAAAATTTTTATGATCTGATTTATAATTCATATATGAGATATATGATTGTATATTTAAGTTATAAAATTACTTTTGATATGATCCATGATTAGTATATGAGATATATGATATCATATTTTATATCTAAATTTTACATGCATATATGTGATATATGTTTGTATGTTAAATCTAAAAATTATTTTTATAATTTAAAACTCACTTTCATATAAAAAATTTAGATCTAAAATTTGATTTTAGAATCTAAAATTTGTATTAGTGTATATGAGTTTTGGTTATGGAAAAATAAAAAATTAAATAATGTAATAGGATTGCATCTAAGATTTTTGATTTGAGTCATATGGTTCTAATTTGATTAAGTAATTGATCGAATCGAGTCAAGTATTGATTAGGATTAGATCAATTAAGTTAAATGATCATGCAATTGTTATTGATCAAATCGATTGAGTCTTATATGTAGAATCGATTAACCTATGGACCTAATTTAGCTCGATGATTTGAGCATGATTCGCTTGAGTCAACCTATTTGGATCAATTGATTTATTGATGTCTTAAGCAAGTAATTGAGACATGATTATTTAATTAGTTTCATTCGCTTACCTGATCAATTTATTGATATCTTAAGCAAGTAATTGAGACATGATTATTTAATTAGTTTCGTTCGCTTACTTGATCAATTTATTGATGTCTAAGAAAAGCAGTGAGGGGACCCCCACCGATCTCCACTTACTTAATTAATTTGAAAGATTGGGTCTTGAATAAGGTTGCTCAGCAGTTTGGTTTAGCCTATGCCAATTAGATTGGTCATATGATGACTGATTAGATGAGACCTAAACCTAAACCTCTTCACAAATATTAAGTCCATAAGTCTTTTATCATTGTAGATGTGCAGACGTGCTACCGACGTTGATTGTTCTCGACTGATTACAGTGGTTCAGTTACATCAGAAATACGCAACCACTCTATTAGCAAAGAGTTGCTCCAGAATAAGGATGGGGTTGGGCCCAACAACTGTTAGGTGAGGGATCCAATGATGGCCTTGTACCTACTTGTGAACTGTGAGTCGGGCTTAACTAAAAAATGTGGGCAATAACTGTTAGATGAGCCCACATGACTTAAAGATCAAGTCACTGCAACATGCTTAGAGAAGCATCTGGGTAAAGAGTTACCTACGCATCGGTGTGCATGTTATCAATAACTGTTAGGTGAGGTGCATGGCATCGGTGGGATCGCAGCACCCACTAGGAATCTTTTATTGTATTAGAATTTTTATTTTCTTCTCAGAGAGTGGAGGGATTCAAAAAATTAGTAGGAGTCATTATTTGCATCTTAAAGTTTCTAAAAGCAAATACAATATTAAGTACAAAAATCTAATTTGAATCTTTACTCTCACAGTTAAATAATGTCAGCCTCAAATCCTTTAGCCCGTATCTTTGAAACCAATCGTTTGATCAGTATAAATTACAAAGACTGACTCAAAAACCTCAGAATTATCCTAACCTAAGAAAATACTCGATCAAAAATTCATAGTGCTACCAAACCATCCTATTGCTGAGCAAAGGGTTGCTTATGAAAAGTGGATGAAGGCAGTCTGCTCAAGTGCTATATACTGGCTTCTATGTTAAACGAGTTATAAAGCCAGCATGAGCATATGCCCACAGTCAGGACTACGATCATTTAGCGTACGTGCAAAGTAGAGGGTCTATACTTTTAGACCTCATAAAGCTTTGGATTCAAGCAAAAAAAGCTCAATATTTGATTTCTATTTTGCAGCAATCAAGGTAAATATAAATATTATATTACTATTAGAATAGAAAATTTTTCAGATGTACTCTGACCATCCGATTGGATCGGATAATTTTTTCTTCAGCAAGTGGCACCTTATATAGGGCTCTCTTGGAGAAATCCTAGGCGCCAAACCATATAAGGAAATATAAGGGGTGGCACCTATGGTTGGAGCCTCTATAAAAGGATGGCCGCCTAAAATTTTGTAGAGCTCTCTCACACCTAAATAACCTCCATGCCTAAGCCTCCTCTCCTCCTTCTCCACACCCCAAAGCCCTTCTTCCTTCTCTTTGTGCTGAAATTTCAGCAAGAGAGATCTTGAAGGTACTTTGGTCTTGCTTCAGTTTCCAAAAAGTTGAGAACTTTTTCTCCATCAAGCAAAAGCTTTGCAAAGGAGCTAGTATCCTAGAGTGCCAAGAAGTTGCTGACCAACCATCAATCTCCATGTGGATACCTGTAGAGATCGGGTACTCTTACAGCTTTAAAAGAACTAAAGATTTGAGGATCATATACTGATGAAAGGTATGCAAGAAGATGAGATCTTTTTTTTTTTATTATAAAATTTATTTTAAATCTTTTTTTCTTTTGTAAGTATGTTCTTATTTTGATTTTCTTCAATCATGAACTTCGGAGATCAGATTTTGGAGTATTTTTGATTTTTTTTTTGATTCCGCTATGCATATTGATACCAGGGAGGAAGAATAAATTAGATCTTTTCTTTTCTTCCAATCCCCTTTTTCATATTTATTGATGCATGATTGCTAGAAAATTTCTTTAGATCCAAAAATAGCAATCAAGGATTTTACCAGCAGCCTCAACAGCAATGTTAGAAAATCCCTTAATCAACTTGTATACAAAATCTTTGATTTAAAATTTTATATATACCATATAGTCTTTGATAAACATAAATAAAATCTATCATTTGGATCCAAGATGACATTAAAATTGTTAAAGATTCCATTGAGATGAATACGCTAGGATCTCAAAATAAAATTAATTTATTCCATCAGAAATAAAGTTATTTGCAATATTTTCAACTATACATTCCTCATAAATGCTAGTTTATATATGATCAATATATCAAGTTCAAAAAATAATTCAATCATATATCATAAAAGATTTTCTTAGTCCAACCTTGAACAATATTTTATGAGTGAGATTTTATCTTGCCACTAAATAATCAACTTCAAAACTAAGAGCAATATCATAGTATTACTCCCATATCAAATTTGAACTTGCAATTCACTTAAACAATTAATAATCATAATATATAATAAATTTTCTGTAGATTAAAATCTAACCAATCATATTATGATCTATTATAATGCTGTATCATATATCAAACCCTATGAATCATTATTCTTATGCAAACCTTTCATTCATAATTACAAAATTTAGTAAAAAATCATGAGGATAACTTATATTGCAATCATCATAGATCTATATCCCAATGTTCGTAGTGTCTATCCACTTACACTCATCCGATATTTGATTCTATATGTCATAATTCGTTTACTTATGCTTTGATATCATATTAGTTATCATGCTCACGACCCAAGATCGTAAACTTGGATCCGCAGCAACCATCATATACTTATTGAGAACTCTCTCTAAAGATATGTAAGGCATCTTATCATGCTATTATAAATACTACAAGAAAAAAGATATTTCGTAGTACTTTTTTACCGATGGATATAAAAAAAACACCGATAAAATAGATTTTAGGCGATGGTTTTTCGAATCAATTGGGCAAAATCTTTTTTTTTTTCCTGATGGTAATTGCTAGAAAAAATCTTATTTTTCCGATGATCAAATTAAATTGCTGAGAAATATCTTATTTTTATCGACTGTAATACCATATTATTGAAAAAAATCTTATTTTTACCCGTGATTAAGTGAAACAATTGATAAAAAATCTTATTTTTTTATTAAAATATATCTTATTTTTTCTAGCGATAACATAAAATTATTATAAAAAATATAATTTTTACTAGCATTAAGATCAAACTACTGAAAAAGATCCTATTATCCGGCGATCATCCGGAACCAGTGGAAAAGGTGTGCTAACCGAACTATCGTGTCCAAGGACGAAGCCTCGAGGCGACCCACCGAAGCCGCGTCTCCTCTTCCGTTTTCAAATATCTCCCACCCCCTATTCCCACTTTCCTCCATCCATTGTACTCCCAAGAGGTGGAAGGAGAGCTCAGCCTCTGGCTTTCATTCAATGCCTATCTCCTTGGTCCTCAAAAGAGGTTTTCTAGGGTTTGAAAGGTCGATCTTATTTCCAGCTCTTCCGCCATGAATCTCGAATGGTAAGTTCTTCTTTTCTTAATGAAAGTTCAGTAGATTATGTCTAGGGCTAGCCTTAGCTTGCTGATCTTTACATGTTTCCTTTTCGTTTTAATCGTTCTCGATTGCTTTCTTGATTCATTTTGTTTTAGTTTTCTTTGTTCCTGTTTGGTATCTTGTACTGGATAAAATCGTTAGTGACTTTGATTGAGGGTTGGTTTTGATGCGATTCTAATAGCTTTACTTGCACATGCTTGATGTAATCGATTTTTAGAACGGTGGTGGGTGATTTGATTCCTAAAACTTAGTAGTGGTATTTACAATTGGCAAAAAAAAAAAAAAAAGGAGAAAGAAAAGAAAACATTTTGAAAGGCATGCCGATAAAAAGGACGTCAGTAGTGGCATATAGTTGAATCATGGGTTTGTCTGCCATTTCTACTTCAACACTCGAGAGGAATTCAGCAAGCAGAGTTAAACGCGCATGGAGGGCTCCTCACTTCTTGACAGCCCAAAATGAAAAGCCTATGCTTAGACTGTTATTTGTACCGTAAACTCTGTAACTCCGCAAAACTTTAGAAAAACATCAGGGCATTGAAAGCTATCATGTGTCTTCCACTTGCTTCCTTTTCTTCATTTCCTTTCAGACCTTCCATCATCTCTACAAAGGGAGAAAATGATATGTAATTATGTAATTAACAAGTGAAAGGAAAATCGAGGACATGGATTCAGTTAAACTGTGTTATTGAGGTCATAAAGCTGAGACGAATGTGCAAAACGTTGTTCTACCGTTGATTGTATTACATGTTTTCGACTTGAATAGCAAGTTTATTTGTTATTCATGCTTTCATGATTGTGATGCAGGACTGATGTAGAAGGTTGTGAATGATGTCATTGGAGTTTCTTATTGGCAATTGGTAATAAATGTTTTATCCATGGACTTCTAGTTATCTATTTTGCAAATTTTTTTCTGGCCTATCATTTTTTTGTACACCACAGGTTGGTAACTTTAAAATGCTTCATTGAGATTGGACATCTTGTGGATGATTTGTGAACTCATGGTAATAAATAGGGTGTAAAGTTGTTTGTCACTACAGAGGCATGGAGATATTCAAAACTATGTTCTTCTATCGTGCTGTATCTGTTGTTTTGAGCCTGTTTTTGAGCCGTTATCATGATTCTATCAGATCCAGGTAATGTCATTATTATCAGGTTCTATCAGATCCTAAGGTTGCTTTCTGGCTCATAATGGAAATTTAGTATTTTGAAAGCGTCCTGATGTACCGCATGAAGCTGACTCAAAGTAATGGGATCAGGTTTATCATTTATGTTTTCTGTCTATGTTTTGAGTTATTTGGTTATATCAGCTGTAGTTTTCTAACAATCACAAAGGTGGCGTAAGGCTAGTTCTGTGTTGATTATCTCATGCTTTATGTTGTTATTCTTGTTGATAACCTCATATTTATAATGTCCACCTGATTTAGATGGAATTCTTGAATTATCACTTTTTTTTTTTATTATTAAAAGGAATTATCACTTTGTTACTGTAAACTCGCATCATACAATTTTGGTGCTGGTAAGATGCCAGTTGGTCATACAGTTCCATTCGGCAGTTTTTGAATTGATGGTTCTGTCACTGTTCACATACATCCAACTATTCGTGTGGGTTAAAACAAGAGAACCAAATTTTAGTAGCTACTTATTGAAGTAGCAAACAACCATGTTCCCCATAGGTTAGGTAACAATTGTTTAAGTTCCCCGACAAAAACCTTTCTATTTTTCCCCCTCGTACTTTGTGCTCATTTCCCCCTAGTATATTTGTATTTGTCAAAGCCTTTCTTGGATGACAGCACCTCTCTCATTCAATAGGACTATGGTTGGCATTCCTATCATACCTTTCTATAGTACTTAACGGTTTGATTCTGGTCTTCGATTGATGATTCAAGGTTTCTCTGTTGCCATCATAGCATCTATCCCATTGGTATTGACACCTGGGGCTCCTAACTAGATGTTTGCTCGTTTTAATGTTTCCAAGTTGATTAAATTAGTGTTTAATCAATGTTTTTCATCAAACTTTTACTTTCTCATGTCTTTCTTCTTACATCGACATCAAACGCACGCAATCATTGTTAATGGAAGTCCCTCAGTAGCTCAAATTTCCACCTAGGGTATTATGCCTTTGGTATCTAGCTTCCACTGTCACTCTTGCTTCTTAATGATTTGCCTCAAATACTCCTGAGTTTTTCTTCCATATGAATTGGCTTTTTAGATCCATGCAAACAATCTTTTCTTTCGACAATAGAGTACCCTGCATTTTTTCCTTTCCCTTTGTATGACTCTCCTGTTGCATTGCTCTTCCTTTCCTGAATCACTTCTTGCCTGTGCAATCTTGCTCTGTTGTCAGGTTCACCCCACCATGGGCAGCCCTGAACCCTCCCTGGGGCCTTCATTGTGATGCCTGGACCTTCAGCCACCACTGATCGGCTAGCAGCATCTTCACCATTCCTTGCAGCACCTCAATTGTCCTCCTTTGAACCATGGCAACAGTCCTTCCCTCTGGCCTAAGATGTTATCAACATCCACAAGGTCTAAAAATGCAGTATACGTGTATAAGATATAAATTACTCCAGTTGTTTTGAGCCTGTTTTTGAACCATTATCATGCTGTATCTGTTGCATTTGGGAGTACATCTCATTTGTCATTGAAGTAATGAAATGAGGAAACAGGTACATGGATCCAGTCTAGAAGTCCAACCCAGCATCAAAAATATGGAATCTGGCCAACCTTATTGTTATGGATATAACTCTAGTACCTGATCTGAAGATACCAATGGACTTCGGATGAGCTGATTATCCACCTCGGCCCGCGAGCTTCTTGTTGACTCCGGCCTTTGCACTGGCTACTAATTTACTCATGGATCTTTCAACCCTTCGCCAGCATTACCGTCCTCGGGCTGTCGAACCCTATCCATACTACCAACCTTTTATTTTGGCCGTTGGCCTCGACATCATCTCAACATGGGCATTTGTGCTAGCTTTGTTGCTCGATGGTGTATAATCGGGCTTCAAGGTCCATTTCCTCTGGCTTCTTGGTTCGATCATAGCATTCGATGGTGCCCATCGAAAGCCTCCGTACGATCATCAAATCGAGTCATTAACGATAGCGGCTTGTCATGACAATTGTAGGATCCTTCTATGGCCCGGTCACGTCATCTCATTAAGATGTATGGATGGTCATAAGTGGGATAAGGTCACGTTGACCACAGGCCTCTAGTTGTAATTCTATGTTAGTAATAAGTATGGTTGGCCACTTACCATGTGGTGTGACAACATCCATCAAATCCAAGAAAGTTAGAAGATCCAACAGGATTTCCAAGGATATAATTGGGGACAAAAGGTCTCAGACGGCCTCTTTCCTTCCTACGGCACCAACCTCACCCATAAAAAGAGATAATTCAGGGATCCAGAGGTATGCTTTCTCTCTCTAAAAAAAGTGCTCACTCTTTCCTCCTGTTGCGGAAATCTGATTTGAGCGTCGGAGGGTCTTCTCTAGAGCCTACTCCAATCGGAGACTTATCTTATAGGTCTTGTCACCGTCAATCCGCGGTCATCACCCAGTGTCGGCCAATTCGGTCCAAGATGGATTTCAGATGCAATAGATTAGCGCTAGAGGAAGGATGGCCACTTACCCACTTTGGAGAAAGAGCACGCGACCCATTACCATGCTGCCATGAAGAGCGTTCTTGAGATGTTCTAACTTCACGGCATGCTGATCGGCAGAAACTCTAGTCGAAAACCATTCTCCGTACTAGCTATCGGGGGCATCCCCCACAACCCCCTCTGCTAGTTCTCAAAGAGAGTTAGGACCAGTTCAATGCTCTTGCCACTTAAGTACGGGCATTGACTGCGGTGGTTCACACCATGCGATGAACAAAACTAGTGTAGGAGGCCCATCCCCACCGAGCCTATCTTTGTTAGGCCTAAAAATGGGGGGTAGGCAATCCAAAGTAGAAGGAAAAGTAAGCTTTAAGAGAAACTCTCATAGGTTGATCCGAAGTCAAGATCAAGGCCGATTAGAAGTCAAGGATAAGACTAATCCGAAGTCAAGGTCAAGATCGATCTAAAGTCAAGGTCAAGGTCGATCGAAAGTCAAGATCAAAGCCAATTGGAAGTTAAGGACAAAGTTGATCCGAAGTCAAGATCAAGATCGATCCGAAGTCAAGGGCAAGGCCGATCCAAAGTCAAGGACAAGGTTGATCCGAAGTAAAGATCAGGCCAATCCGAAGTAAAAATCAGGCCAATCCGAAGTAAAGATTGTTGGATTTCGAGGTGTCATGCATGTAGATTTTTTAAATTTTTTTTGAAATACATAGTAAAAAATTAGATTAAAATTATTTTAATCTATGCATGTATAGATTTAATCTAATACTTATAAATCTAGTTTATATGATGAAGATAAGATGAGCATGCATCTGATTTCAAAATAAAATAAATTCTAGTGATCAGATCACCTACCTGTAATGCTAAATTTCTTCTTCAAGATCTAGATCTAAAGATGTCTTCAAGTTTCGATGAAGTCGCACACACGTTTGGCCTCTATAGATTTCCACATAGGACTGATGCAGATCAGAAGCGTCTGAGAACATCAAGGTGCTAGCTCTTTTACAAATCTCACTACTTGTTGGATCTCCTTCTTTGACTCTCGTAGAAGATGATCTAATGATCTACGCGTGAACTCCTTTCGCACAGGATTGGAGGAACAAGATGTAGCAAGAGAACTTCTCTTCCTCTCCTTTTTCTCTGTCTCTCTAATTTTTCTATCTCTCTTAGCGCATCAGGGTGGGTGTTTGGAAATTAGGGCACAAAAAGGAGGGGCGCCACTCACAAATTTCTCCGATGAAAATTCTCGTAGAATTCTAGTATTACCTCTATATGGCACCCTAAAATACTCTCTTATTTAATTCCAATGCCCGAATCTCCTTATCCTATCCATCTAGAGTTTAAATTTAAATTTAAATCAAATTCAAATTTAAATTAATAAATGAGAATAAGAGTTGATGGACAGAGACTCTCAAGAGGGGCTCCAACACATGGATGTGCGACCCTCTCCCTCTTTCTCGTATGCAATGCCAATTTGATATTGGCACCCACTTTAGGCATGAGGGAAGAGAGAGAGTCCCAGTAAATTGGGACTCTAGTATTTAATGCAATTTGGGTTCAATCCAGATTCAATTTGAATCTAATTCATATCCGATTTGAACCCAATCATTCCAGATTCAATCCTACTCTAATTAGGATTCAAATCTAAAATTCAAATACCCAATTAAACTTAATTAGATCAAGTCTAGTCAAATTAAATTAGATTTAATTCAATTAGGAATTGAATCTCAATTTGATCTTATCAAATTGTATTGCAATGATTACAATTAAGTCCTCCTAGCTAATTATTAGCAGATCCTCTACTTGTAACTTTTGCAAATTGATCCAAATCATCAATCATATTAATCATTCGATCATAATCTAACTATTCGATCTAATCAAACTTTTTTTGTGTGTGACCTTATAAGTTCTATTTTTTCTGGTAGTAAGACATATCATGATCTCCATCATAGTATCATCGAAGCACCTTTCAATGGATTGGAATAATTTCAACTCATACACAATAAGGATTATCGATCCAAAATGATCCTAGTGAGCTCTCACAATCTACTAGTGATGCCTAGCAGTATGTGATGGCTTCCTAGCAGAATAGAATAAATAGAACCTTTAGGTGTAGTTACCATATGATTCAGTTTTTTTATCGTGAGTTCCAACAAGATGGAGGTTATGAAAACTCGTCAAACTCCAACATCTGTCTTATGAAAAATTCAATTAGCTCGAGTCCAAATAGCGAAACTCATGGAAACTCCTTTCCATCAATCACCTTGTTGTAGCCACAGATTTAAGGACTTAGCTTCTCAAATCTCATGGAATTACTTATCTACTAAGATCGATAGATCCCATCTAGGTATGCACCCTACTCCTACAATGAATCTACTATAGCCAACATACACTACAAGTACCTAAATAGTTAGGAGACCATGTTTATGTGTAGTCAAACTACAATAACCCCATTGTGAGCAATCAAGGCACCGTAGGTCAAAGAACTATTCACACGACTACAGCATCGAAAAGATCACTGATGAGTAAGTAGACATTCATGTGATCTTTTGTATGGTCATGCTTAGTACTGACATTCTCTAACAACCACCTGCACTCTCGCTCTAATAACCATCCGTACTCTCGTCCAGTGTCCTCACATTGTAGACTAGAGATTTATTTGTTTCGAAGAAAATGATTCGTGCATCGATCTAATCAGATCAGTTATCATTCCCGTTATGATCCATCAATCGAGAATAGTTTAAGAATTAATTATACATATCAATTTTTTGGATGATTCTCAAACACATTATACAAGAATGGATAGAAAATATCAATTTTATTGATAAATCAATAATTTAAGCATAAATATATATCATAGAATAATTATAATGTGTCTGCCATATTAGTTTCTAAGACATACATCTAACAATCTCCTATTTGACCTAAAGTCAATTGACCACTAACCTAAGTCTCATTTTCTCATGGTGGATTTTAGTCTTCTGCTGGTTTAACTACTTTATCAATGGGTCTATCATATTGTCTGTGGAGTCTACTCTTTGCACCTCGACGTATTTCTTTTCGAAGTAGTCATATGTAATGTAAAATCACCACTTGATATGTTTGGACCTTTGATGAGACCTAGGCTCCTTAACAAGTGCTATGGCACCGTTATTGTCACAGTATAGTACCATGGCATCTGATGTCATTACATCAAGTTTCATAATGAATTTTTTATACCAAAAGGCTTCCTTTGCAGCATCTGAGATAGTGATATACTCAGCTTCCATTGTTGAATCCACAATGACAGATTGCTTGGAACTCTTTCAATTAGTAGCACCATCATTGCATATGAACACAGATTCTAATGTAGACCTTTTATCATCAAGATCAGACACAAAGTTTGAATCAGTGTATCCTTTAACACGCAACTCTAATTCTCTCCCAAAGATCAACAATAAATCCTTAGTTTTTCTTAAGTACATAAGAATATTCTTCATAGCTATCTAGTGTTCTTCATTTGGATTCGATTGATATCTGCTCGTGATGCTTACAGCAAGTGTAATATTAGATCGAGAACATAACATAGCATACATAAAGCTCCTTATAGCTAAAGCATAAGAGATCCGGCTCATGCACTCAATCTCCTCAGTTGTAACTGGACACATCTTCTTGGAGAGAGTGATACCATGTCTAAGGGGCAGTAGTCCTCTTTTAGAGTTTTTCATACTGAACATGAAAAATATCTATTTTATTGATAAATTAATAATTTAAGTATAAATATATGCTCTAGAATAATTACAATATATCTGACATATTGGCTTCTATGACATATATCTAACAATCTTCAATTTGACCTAAAACTATTTGGCCACTAATCTAAGTCTCATCTTCTTAAGGTAGACTTCAGTTTTCTACTAGCTTAATTGCTTTGTCAGTAGATCTGTCACGTTGTCTGTAGAGTCTACTCTTTACACCTCGATGTATTTCTTCTCGAGGTAGTCGCGTATAATATGAAACCGTCACTCAATATGCTTAGATCTTTGATGAGATCTGGGCTTCTTAACAAGTACTATAACGTCGTTGTTGTTGTAGTACAGTACGATGGTATCTAATGTCATTACATCAAGTTCTGTGATGAATTTTTTTTGTACCAAAAAGCTTCTTTTGCAGCATCTGAGGCTACGATATACTCAGCTTCCATCGTTGAATTCGTAATGATAGGTTGTTTGAAACTCTTCCAGCTAGTGGCACCACCATTGCATGCGAACAAACTCCCTGATGTAGATCTTTTATCATTAGGATTAGACATAAACTCTGAATCAGTGTATCCTTCAACCCACAACTCCGATCCTCCTTCAAAGATTAAGAACAAATCTTTAGTTCTTCTTAAGTATTTAAGGATGTTCTTCATAGCTATCTAGTGTTCTTTATCTAGATTTGATTGATATCTGTTTGTGCCACTCACAATAAGGATAATATCAGATCGAGTACATAATATGGCATACATAAGGCTTCCTATAGTTAAAATATAAGGAATCCTGCTCATGCGCTCAATCTCCTCAGATATGATTGGATGCATCTTCTTGAAGAGAGTGATACTATGTCTAAAGGGTAGTAGTCTCCTTTTAGATTTCTCTATGTTAAACCTCTTTATCACTTTTTCTATGTATCTTTTCTATGAAAGGTCAAGCATCCTTTTAGATCTATTTCTATAGATCTTTTTTTCTAGAATATAGGATGCCTCTCCCAAATCTTTCATGGAGAATTTCTTGGACAATCATCTTTTGAAAATCGAGATCAGTATAGGAATGCCATTTTCAATAAGGAGGATGTCATCTACATACAGTATGAAAAATTTGATAACTTTCCTATTGATCTTTTTATATACATAAGATTCCTTCTCATTATTGATGAAATCAAATGATTTGATCGTATCATTGAAACGAATGTTCCAACTCTGAGAAGCTTGCTTTAATCTAGATATGGATCTTTGTAGTTTGTAGACTTTGTGATCTCCATCATTGGAAGTGAAATCTATAGGCTGCTCTATATAGATATTTTTCTCAAGATATTCATTAAGGAATGTAATTTTCACGCCCATCTGTCATATCTCATAATCATAAAAGGCTGCAATGCCAAGCAGTGTGTGGATGGATTTAAGCATATACATAGACGAAAAAGTATCCTGATAGTCAATGCCTTTGCACTGACTATAATCTTTCGCCATGGATCTAGCTTTATAGGTCTCTATCTTACCATCTGCATCTATTTTTTTTTTTTGTAGATCTATTTATACCCAATGGATACTATACCTTCGGATGGATCCACTAAGGTTCATACTTAGTTCGAATGTATTAAGTCAATTTCTGACTTTATAGTATTCAACCATTTTTTGGAGTCAATATCTGACATCATCTTATCATAGATTTTGGGATCATCTCTATGACCCATATCTCCTGTTGGTGCAGAATTTCGCTGATGCCGGAGAAGCTGGAGTCGAGGGGATCACGACCGTCGTCGGGACCTGCAAGAAAAGTCTAAACCGGAGTTGGAGGTGCTCCGGCAAGACCCTCCGATGCTCAAGTCAGTACTCTACTTCAACAGAAATGGAGCACTCGAATGGAATTTTAGCAGAGTTTAGAGATAATGCTTAGAGTTTAGAGGAGAATGTATCTGGGGGGTCTCTTTTATAGACGGAGAGCGTAACCGATTGACAGCGACGTCCGTAACTGCTTGGTAGTGGGCCATTCAGGGCCACGTGGAGTTTGTTACGGAGAGTAGTGGTGTCCGTTGTCGCAATTTGTCGGAGAGTGATGGGGCCACGTGGAGTTTGTTACAGAGAGTGGAGTGGTGTCCGTTGTCGCGACTTACCGGAGAGTTCGGGCTGGACGGCTGAAGTTCGGTTAGGACGTCTGGTGGAGCAGAATAGCTCTCTGTCTCAGCAATCTAAGAGAAGCTTGGATGTTTTCGAGGTTACTGACGGGTTAACTGTTGTTGGGTGCCTTAGGCATTGATGCTGTAGACGAAAGTCATCTGCTGTAGAATCAGATGAAAATTTTCTGTTGGAGAAATCCGGCTGGAGTCTGATTGCTAGAGAAGTCCGTCTGGAATTTGTCTGATGTAGAAGCTTGTCTGAAGACTGTTCGCTGGAGAGGTCTGGTTGCATGAGGAATCTGACGGAGGGTCGATCGATAGCGAAATTTGGAAGGTGCTATAGAAGGTCGATCGATAAAAGAGTCTGGAAGACGTTGTGGAAGTTCGTCTGCTGGAGGAGTCTGGAGGACACTGTGGAAGGTCGACCGCTGGAGGGGTCCGGAGGGAATTTATTCGTTGGAGAGGTCTGGTTGGCACTGTTGAAGTCCGGTTGGCACTGTTGAAGGTTGATGGCTGGAGAGGTATAGAAGACATCGAAGACAGTCGGTCACTGTAGAAATCTGACTGCTGGAGCCCGTCCGTTGTAGAAGTTCGTCTGGAATCCATCCGCTGTAGAAGTTCGGACGGAGTCTGATTCTTGCAGAAGTTTGGAAGGAAGCCGTTTACCGTAGAAGCTCGGATGGAGATCGGTTGCCGTGGAAGCCCGGATGGAGATCGCTTATTGTAGAAGCTCGGCTGAAGTCCGCTTGCAATAGAAGTTCGGACGGAATTCGCTTACTGTAGAAGCTCGGATGAAATTTGGAAGGCGGTCGACCACTGTAGAAACTTGGATGGAGTCTGGTTACTGTAGAAGTCCTGCTGCTGGAGAAGTCCGGACATTGATGAAGTCCAGAAGAAGCTCGGAGTAAAGTCGATCGTGACAGGAGGAAGACTGGAAGAGATTCGGAGAGTAGTCGATCACTATAGAAAATTGGCTGATAGTAAAGCCCAAAGAGCATTTGGAGCAGTCCGATAGACGACTGAAGGAGCTCATTATTGGAGAAGTTCGGAGGGTAAGATAGGAGTTCGTCTGTTGGAGGAATCTGGAGGACACTGTGGAAGGTCGACTGCTGGAGGAGTCCGGATGGTACTGTGGAAGCTTGGACGGTCAGGGGAGTTCAGAAAGACGCCATACAAAGTCGGAAGCCGGAAGAGTCCTGGGAGGGTTGGCCTCTTACGAACTTCAGCTGGGGTTATTTTATACCCAACACTAGTCTTCCTACTTCCGAGTTCGAGTTTTGAATGAAGTACAGAGAAATTTTCACAGTCGAAGTTGTCCCCCTTGATTTCCGTACTCGATTGTTTTCAGATATTTTGGCGTTTGGCGTGTCAGTGCTGAAGTCTTTTCAAATCGAGGTGATCCAAAATTTTTTTTTTGAAATTTCCACTAGAGCGTCGCTCCAAGTACGGCACAATAATGATTCTATCAGTCGTCAGCCGTCTGCCACGATGAGTGGGACACGCGGCGGTTGTAGGTCAGCCAAAGATGATCTGCAATCATTATTGCATCAGACCCTGAGGTCTATTTAAACCCATCCCCCTCCTTCAGGGGTTTCACCTTGCTTGAGATTTTTCTTCGATCTCCTCTTCTTTTCTGAGAGCTTCATCCTCCTCCAGCGTCCCTCTCGATCTTAGGCGCCCTTCAGGTCGACCTCCATCGCCTTCGCTGCCCTCCTGCACCTTTCGGACCAGCCTAGGTTAGTTATGGAATCTTTCTTTTTCTTGCTGTTCTTCCATTTTTTCTCCTCTGCATTCCGTCCGTTCGGTTTCTCCGCGAGTGCCTTGTTCCCTATTTTTTTCAATTTTTTTGAGATTTTTATTTGATTCAAAATGTCCTCCAACACTTTCTTCTCTAGCAGTTCTAAAAATTCGTCAGCTCCAGGCCCCCAAAATCCTAATACTGTAGATGAACCCATACTTAGGATCGGATCTCGTCCGATCTTTGTACCAAACACCATTCTCAGCTCTTTAATCTCGGACGAACTCTCGCTGATTAGGATTCAGTACGGGATTCCTCTGGAGTATGAGCTTGAGCTTCCCGGGCCAATTGACCGGGCTAGCGCCCCTCCCCCTGGCCGCTTTTGTTTATATACCAGGAAGCCTTCCGCGTCGGGCTTCGACTTTCACTCCCATCTTTTGTTGTTGTTCTTTTTCGCTTTTTAAATATTTCTCTAGTTTCTGTAGTGCCGAACTCCTTTAGATTTCTGATAGGATTTCTTTCTCTCTGTCATTTAGCTGAAGTTCGGCCAACTCTTCCCTTGTTTAGAAACTTTTATACCTTTAAGCGTCACCCTTCGGCAAAGGACTGGTGGTACTTCTCCTCCCAGTTCGATAAAAAGGGGTTACTGAAAGGTGTCCCCTCTTCTATCCACAACTGGAAGGAGAGGTACTTCTACGTCCGATGCCTGACCTTGATGCTGGGGTTGCCCCCTGGGGCTCCCTGAGGGACTCCGTCCGTTGGGCTTCTAGCCTGGGAAAGGATGACCTTGAAGCCTCCAATAAACTTAAGACTTATCTAGCTTCTCTGCTCTCCGACCTTCTGAAGGAGTAACTTTTATTCAATGTCGGCCTGAGCCGTCTCAACCCTGTCGATATTTTTTCTTTCTCAAGTCATTCGCTGCTTCCTCTTTCACTTATTCTATTTCTAAGCTGTGTCGATCTTTTTTCATTGCAGATATGGACGCAAATGCAGTTCAGATACTAGCCAAGGGTCTCAAGGCCTACAAGAGAAAAGACGCCGCAACTTCTGGGTCGGCGAAGAAGGCGAGGGTAGAGGAGACAAGCTTAGTCGTGCTTGCCCAGGCGGCCATTGTCGTTGATGCCCCCTCCGACGTCGAGCCCGCAGTCCCTCGAGCTTCTTCAAGAAGCCCTCTGACCGAGGTTCCCGCTCCAGAGTCTCGTCCCGAGGAGGCGTCAGGGGTCGAAAGGAAGAGAAGGAAGAAGACGGTGGCCCGCAAGATCAGCAGTAGCAGGGCTGCCATCGAAGGGTCCAACGGCTCCGAAGAGGATCTGGGGGAGAATCCCTTCAACAATAGGGATTTAATAAAAAGGTTGGTCGATGGGTACGTTTTGCCTGAGATCGTCCATAGGATCGTCTATGCCGATCCTGAACAACGGGTTTGGGACTCTCTGGGATCCTTTCTTGAGGTAGGTCGATTTACTTTTTTCTTCTTTTCGCTTCTTCATTTAGTTCATTTCTTAGCTTTCATATTGACTTCCTGGCCGCTCTTGTAGATTGGACACCAGCTCATCGCCAACATCGAGGCGATGAAAAATACAAAGAAGCAGCCCAGGCAGAGGAAGGTCGCCAGGCTGAGGCTGCTCATCTTAAGGAGAAGGTCGTCGAAGTCACGAATCTCCAAGAGGCGCTCCAGAAGGAGGAACAAACTTCGACAGATCTGAAGGCTGCTTTGGAGGAGGAAAGAAGGAAGGTAGAGGCCGAGGTCTCCAAGCTGAAGGAGCAGATCCCGACCCTAGTCTCGGAGGCAAGGGCCCAAGCAGTGGAGGAGTTCAAGACCTCCTCCGAGATAAGGGATCTGAATATCAAGTTTGGCCAGACCGCCTTTATCAAAGTCTTCGAGCTTTGCCAGGAGGTGGTCGAAAAGTTTTTCGAACTCGACCTCAGCTTCCTGGATGAAGCATTCGACGATGAAGCCAGACCTTTCGAAGCTGCTGCCGGTCTCCATCCAGTCGGAACCTCTTCAACTGCCGCAGCTGCTGTGACCGACCTTCCAGGGGCGTCGAGCTCCTCCACTTCTGCTCCAGAGGTCCGAGACCTCTAATTTTGTATTTTTCCTTTGTTACAACTTTTTTTCTCTTTCTCTTGTACTTAAGAATTATTCAATCAATGAAATCAGATTCCTCTTTACAGGGAGCTCCTTTTTCTCCTTCTACTTTTTCCTCCTTTTTTTTTTCTTACAATGATTTGCATTGTGACACTTTTGTTTCCCGACAACAGTGCCCTGCCGAAGCTCTTCTCCTACCGCAGGGGATTCCTTTGAAGTCTATAATCCGGGATCTAAGAAGAAAAGTTCGTTACCTAACGAAGAAATCAAAGAAGATGGATGACGAACTTCACAGGCTGAGAAAGAGCCATTCGGAAGCCACCGTGGAGATTACTCGCCTTCAGAACCTCCACAAAAAGGACTTCATGGACTACAGCCGGAAGAAGGCCAACTTCGAGAAGGAGCTTGAGGAACTCTAGAAATGCGCCAGTGATCGATCTTGGACTCAGGCCTCCAAGATCAGCTCCCTCGAGGTCGAGTTGGCGGCCGCATGGGAGAAGATCGGCCAATTGGAAGGGAGCTCGTCCTGGCTTCCAACTCAGGCTGACTATGGTTGGGACTGGTCGAAAAAATTCTCCGACCTCCAGAAGCAGCTACAGGACATCGAGACGAATTACAACACTCACCGAGTCGGCTGTTGCGGGTAAATAGACAACTACAGAAGGAGGCTCAAGATGGCAACCGACGAGGTTGCTCGCCTTCAGAAGCAGTTGTCCGAAAGAGCCCGGGTCGTTTCGGTTCAAGGCTCCGACGAGCTCCGATCCTTGAGGGAGACCATGGAAGAACTGTCCGTAGCCCTTGGGAAGGAGAAGGCCGAACTACAGCGGCTGAAAATTCAGCTGGCCTATGAGCAGTAGGCGGTCAAGGATGCAGAAGCGGAGTCCGAAGTTCTGAGGAAGAGGCTTCAAAAATCGGAGGGCAAAAGCCGGCGGTTTCACCAAATGTATCGGGAGATACTGTTAAGAAAGAAGGAACTGAAAGAAGAAGTTGAGAACTTAAAGCAATCCCTGATAATGGCTGGAACCGAGAGTTCGAAGTCAGAAGAAGCTGAGCTTTCTTAGAGCTTCTTTTACCTTTTGTTCTATGTATTCTTTTCTTTTCTTGTTGTTATTTTTTTTGGCCTTCAAAGGCTTTTGTAATGCTCTCTTACTAATGAAATGAAAAAGAATTTTCTCATTACATTGTCTATTCTTGCTCTGAGTTGTCGTTTACTGAGCTTCTCTTGTCTTTTGTCCTATTCGATGTCGACGTTGTTTGAAGGTTCCTGACATCACCGCATTGATTCGTTCTTTTTGTTCATGATCGAAGGTCTTTTTGAGGTCATTCGAATTTGACGCTTTCTCCTGATATTCGAGCTTGGGGTCCGAACTTCTCGTTATTTTGAGGAAGTCTATTTTCTCCTGCTAGTGTTGGGTTCCCCATTAGAGACTGAAGATTTTTGATAAGAGTTTTTTTCCTCGTTGAGATGAAGTCCCTTGTGTCTTAGATGTAGTTCATTTTTTTCTTATCTCTGGCGTAGCTCGTCGCTTTCTCTTTTTCTCTCTCTTTTTTTTTTATGTTTGGGCGAGGATTTTTTTCTCTGCTCCTAACGGGGTTGTAGGAGTGTAGAGGAGCCGTTGAGGAGGTTTTTTCTCTCATCCGATCTTAAACGATCAGGTCTTCGTTTGTGTTAGGATGAGATTCTCCTCCTGTTTCCGACACAGTCAATTTCAGCTCATGTTAGGATGAGATTTTCCTCCTGTTCCTAACAAGGCTGTGGGGGGCACATAAGGGTCGTTGCGAGGGCCTCTCTCCCCATCCGATCTTTTAATAACCAGGTCTTCGACTTTGCTCATGTTACGATGAGGTTCTCCTCCTGTTCCTAATATGGCTGTGGGGGTGCATAAGGACCGTTGTGAGGGCCTCTCCTCTCATCCGATCTCTTAATAATCGGATCTTTGACTTTGCTCATGTTAGGACGAGGTTCTCCTCCTATTCCTAATATGGCTGTGGGGGCGCATAAGGACCGTTGCGAGGGCCTCTCCCCCCATCCGATCTCTCAATAACTGGGTCTTCGACTTTGCTCATGTTAGGATGAGGTTCTCCTCCTGTTCCTAACATGGCTGTGGGAGCGCATAAGAACCGTTGCGAGGGCCTCTCCCCCCATCTGGTCTCTTAATAACCGGGTCTTCGACTTTGCTCATGTTATGGGGGTGCATAAGGGTCGTTGCGAGGGCTTCTCCCCCCATCTGGTCTCTCAATAATCGGATCTTCGACTTTGCTCATGTTAGGATGAGGTTCTCCTCCTGTTCCTAACATGGCTATGGGGGCGCGTAAGGGCCGTTGCGAGGGCCTCTCCCCCCATCCGATCTCTCAATAATCGGGTCTTCGACTTTGCTCATGTTAGGACGAGGTTCTCCTCCTGTTCCTAACATGGCTGTCGGGGCGCATAAGGGCAGTTGCGAGGACCTCTCTCCCCATCCGGTCTCTCAATAACTGGGTCTTCGACTTTGCTCATGTTAGGATGAGGTTCTCCTCCTATTCCTAACATGGCTGTGGGGGCGTATAAGGACCGTTGCGAGGGCCTCTCCCCCCATCCGATCTCTCAATAACTGGGTCTTCGACTTTGCTCATGTTAGGATAAGGTTCTCCTCCTGTTCCTAATATGGCTGTGGGGGCGCATAAGGGCCGTTGCGAGGGCTTCTCCCCCCATTCGGTCTCTCAATAATCAGGTCTTCGATTTTTCTCATGTTAGGACGAGGTTCTCCTCCTGTTCTTAACATGGCTGTGGGGGCGCGTAAGGGCCGTTACGAGGACCTCTCTCCCCATCCGGTCTCTTAATAATTGGGTCTTCAACTTTGCTCATGTTAGGACGAGGTTCTCTCCTATTTCTAACATGGCTGTGGGGGCGCATAAGGACCGTTGCGAGGGCCTCTCCCTCCATCCGGTCTCTCAATAATCGGATCTTTGATTTTGCTCATGTTAGGACAAGGTTCTCCTCCTGTTCCTAACATGGTTGTGGGGGCACATAAGAGCCGTTGCGAGGGCCTCTCCCCTCATCCGATCTTTCAATAATCGGGTCTTCGACTTTGCTCATGTTAGGACGAGGTTCTCCTCCTGTTTTTGACATGCTTAGTTTCGATTGTCTGAAGGAGCTACTCCCTGTCGTTATAAGCTCATGCCAAAAGAAAAGATATGCGAATATGAAACTTTTATTTAATGCAAAGTTATCGGTAATACATTCATAAATTTTTTGAATTCCATGGTCGCAGAAGGTCCGCTCCTCCGAGCTCTTTTAGATAGTATGTTTCGAGCTGGACTACCTCCCTGACTTCATACGGGCCTTCCCAGTTTGGGGCAAGTTTTCCTTGGTTCTGAGGTTGTGAAACAGTGGCTCGCTGAAGTACTAAGTTCTCCACTCTGAAGGCTTTGCTCTTGACCCAGGAGTTGTAGTAGCGGGCTGCTTTTTGCTTGTAGGCTGCCATCCGAACTTGAGTTGTCTCTCGTTTTTCTTTTAACAAGTCGAGATTGGCCTTGAGATCCTGTGAGTTGCGCTGCTCGTCGAATGCCACGACTCGCACCGACGGAAGCTTGAGTTCAATCGGGATAACGATTTTTGTTTCGAAGGCTAAGGCAAAGGGGGTCTCTCCCGTGGGCAGTCTTTGGGTAGTTCGGTATGTCCATAACGCATGATAAAGCTCGTCTGCCCAAGTTCGCTTTGCTTTTTCAAGTCTTGTCTTGATTCCTTACAACAGAGTTCTGTTAGTTACCTCGGCTTCGTCGTTTGCCTGTGGATGGGCTATTGATGTAAAGTTATGGGAGATGTTTAAGTCCTTACAAAATTCAGCAAATCTTGCTCCAGCAAATTGTCGCCCATTATCAGTAATGAGAGTTCTGAGGGGGAGTTCGGATACGCTTGTATCCGAGGGGAGTTCGAGAACATGGCCGAGCTTCACTCGGCCCTTTTTCAGCTGCGGGCTTACTGGAGTCACCGACCTGCCACTCCTTCGCGACCTCCTCGTCCTTCAGCTTGAAGGCTTCCTCTGCTCGGGCATATCCTTCGGTCCGAGCCAGCAAATCAGCGAAGTTCCTGGGATATTTTTTTTTCAAAAAAAACAGAAAGTCATTCTTTTGAAGACCGCTCTTCAGGGTTGCCATTGCAACTGATTGGTCCAAGTTCCGGACCTCCAATGCGGCGGCGTAAAAATGGTTGACATAAGTTCGGATGGATTCTCCCTCCTTTTGCTTGATGTTGATGAGGGGCTCCGAACCTCTCCGGGAATGTCGGCTGCTAACGAAATGAGCCACAAACTGATGGCTCATTTGATCAAAGGAGAAGATAGTATCCGATTTCAGTGTCGAGTACCAATTTCTTGCTGCTCCCTTCAAGGTAGATGGGAAAGCTCGACACAGGATGTCGTCTGGCGCGTCATGGAGCAGCATCATTGTCCGGAAGGCCTCCAGGTGGTCAACCGGATCCGAGGTCCCATCGTAGCTTTCAAGTTGGGGGAGCTTGAAGTTCGATGGGGTCGGTTCCTGCATAATCCTTTGAGAAAAGGAGGATCAGTACAGATATCCTCACTGTAAGCAGGAGGAGCATGGTGGAGCTCTTCGATCTGCCGGTTCATTTCTTGGAACCTTTGATCTAGGAGATCCTCTCGATCGTGAATCTTGAGGGTCTTCTGGTAGAATGGAGGTAGGGACCCTCCAGGGGTGGAATCGTGATCGGATAGAGGGCTCTCCGTCCTTTGCTTCCCCTCTTCGGAGGATACAGGGCGACTGGCCCAAGTGGGCCGCCCAATCATCGGATTTTGAAACTCCAGCGATGCTCTTTCCAGCCGCGCAGATGCCTGCTGCTGCTGCTGCTGCTGCATGGCCTGCACCGCTTCGGATTTTTGAATTCTTTATGTCATACCTAAATTCTTTGAATTTTTCAAAAGCTTCAGATTTATATCTCACACATATACCTTTACCGTGAAAGATCATCGATAAAGGTATCGAAGAAAAGATAGCCACCTCTGACTGCACATCAAATGAGTTACACATATTAGTGTGTAGCAGGTCAAGTATCTCAGTGGTCCTCATCCTATGTTCTATAAAGGATAGTTTGGCCATTTATCTCTAAAGGTAAAATTTATAAACCGAAAATGACTCAAAAGTCGATGAGCCTAAAGGCTTATGCCATTCTTTTTTGTCTATTCTGTCCTCTCTAATGTGACCAAATCTAAGGTTTCATATATACTTTAGATTCATCTCATTTTTGGATCTCTCAGATCCTACGATACTCACTATCTGCTCAGATACCGATATCGAGTAGACCAAACATATCTATTGAAGGCATATCTCTTTTCTTTTCTTTAGGCTTTCCAAGTATGCAGGACAATTTCTTCTTTGGCTTGCTCTTGGACTTATATTTCTTTACGGACTTCTTCTTCTTCTTCCAAGTAGATCTTCTCTTGGAAGTAAAAGTTCGCTTTATAGTGAGAACCCTCCTCTTTGAACTCTTTAAGATCCCTTCAATAGTCACCAAGATGTTCAATATTTTAACCAAGTGCAATCGATTTGATTCATGTGGTAATTTACTATAAACTATCTATTAGAATTTTGTGTTGAGACATGCATGTGCGTTTTAAAATTTTTTTTCTAAACAATATAGTGAAATAGAAGATTAAAATATTTTTTAATCTAAATCATATATATATAAAATATAGAACATACAAATCTACTTCATATGCTGAAATTGAACATATGTTGAATTTTATGCTGAAATAAAATATGTGATCGAATTACATACCTATTTTATAATTTTTTTTCTTCGAATCTAGATCTGAAAGAGATTAGGTTCTCCCTTAGCCGTGCAAGTGTCCGATCTCAATGAGTATTCACTCAAGATCAGTCTGAAACAGTCTTCTTTAGTGTCGATCTTTCTTCTTCAAGAATAATCATCCTGTGAATCTGAATGAAGCTGGATCGTGATCAACTCTTTGATCCTTTCTGTGATCATTTTTTCCCTTCTTTTCTTGCTTTTTTTTCTTTGATTATGTAGCAATCAAGATCTAGAAACCAGCAAGCAAAGAGGGACACCCAAGCTCCTCTTGGGCGTGGAGATGGAGGATGCTCAAGCTCCTTTGGGCATTGGATCCAAAGGGAGAAGAGAGGGAGGCATGGGGTGATCTTATGGGAGGCATGGACTACTAAAAATTAGATGTAAAAAGCCTTAGAGATGGTCCTTTTAAATAGGCAAAATGTTTAAATCCTATTCAAAGCCAAATTAAGTCCTATTTGTATTAGAAATCCTTATAGCCTTAGATATTTGGCTCCCTTTAGGAGATCCATTAAGCACCATCTATTGGAGCTTTTTCGGCCACTTTTTCACATGTCAGATGGGGCTTAGGGGATGCCCCATGCTGGTCCTTCATGCCTTCTTTTAAGTGGGCATATCTAACTTGATCAAATCAAGTGGTGTCCCATGCAAACAATCAAAAAAATTGATTAAGGGGTTGAACCCTTAATGTATATGATCTATAATCCTAGGCATCCAACAATTGGAGCCCAATAAATCTAATTCATTAAGATTATTAGTAGGTAATAAACTTGAATTAATCGTATCAAATAAGTAATTCAAGTGCAAAGAAAAAATTAGATTTAACCATGTGCTAGTAAGGTTATCCTGAACTCCATAGGATTTCTCTAAATCCAATTGAGACTTCATAAGCTTAATTACTTATTCCAGATCTAATCTCTTTATTGTGTAACCCCATAGGTTCAATTTTATCTGATAATGAGATATACAATGATCTCTATCATTGTGTCATTGAAACTCTTTTCAATGGATCGTAATGATTTCACTCTAACTCATCAAAGATTGTCGATCTTGAGCAACCCTAGTGAGCTCTCACAATCCACCAGTAACACCTTACAGTTGTTAGGTGAGTGTCCTAGAAGCCAAATGTTGGCTGACACATTTTATATTTCCAAGGCTTACCTTTGTACTTATATATTTTTATATAAATAAAGGGCTTTTTATTCCAATCATGCTTATGTGTCCATGATTTGTCCTAAAAATTAACAAAGATGATTTTGTGTATTCTCAAAGGTATTGAGAATTTGAGACATACATTATTAGTGATTAGTTTCTAAATACTTCCGATCAAAGAATTATCATGAAGGATAGTGATCAATCCATCTAACATCGGTGTATTGTTCACCTCTCTATGGACAGATGAGTCTCGAATTTGCAGTGTAGGGATGCTGGGATGAGAGTACGGATGGTTATTAGAGAACAACTTGCACTAAGCGTGACCAACACGAAAAATCACTTGGATGTCTACTCACTCGTCAGTGGTTATCTCGATACTGTGGTGGTATGAGCGGTCTTTTGTCCTACGGTGTCATCAGTTATTTACAGTGAAATTACTGAGTTTGACTGCATATTTTCTGGGTCCTTAGCTATTCGGATTCTTAATGTGTATGTTGGCTACAGTAGGTTCAGATTCACTGTTAGGAGTAGAATGTATCTAAAAAGAATCTATCGATCTTGGTAGAAAAGAAGAAGTCCTATATGATTTGCGAGACTGAGTTTAGAAAATTTTTGACCAAAGCAAGTGTGAATACTGAAAAAGAGTTTTCACAAGATTCACAAGTGAACTCGAGTCGAGTCAATCTAACATATGACTGACGATGGAGTCTGACGAATTTTTCATAACCTCCGTCAAGTCAAAACTAATAATAAAAAGACTGAATCATATGATAATTGCACCTAGGGATTCACATTTTCATTTTACTGGATTGCCACTACATATTGTTAGGTATCACTGATGGATTGTGGGACTCATCGGGTATCATCTTGATAATCGATGATCCTCGAAGGATAGAGCTAGAATTGTTCCAACCCATCGAAAAGAGTTTTGATGATATTGTAATGGAGATCACAATATATCTTACTACCAGATAGAATAAAATCTATGAGATCACATATTAAGGGATTAATTTTGAATTAACTAATTGAACTTATGAAGTTTTAATTAGGTTAGGATTATTGAAATTTGGTGAGGGGCACGCATGTATATTTTTAAAAAAATTTTTCTGAACAACATAGCGGAATAGAAGATTAAAATATCTTTTAATCTTAATCATGCATGCATAAAATATAGAACATAAGGATCTATTTCATATGCTGAAATTGAATATATGTTGAATTTTATGCTAAAATTGAATATGTGATCGAATCACATATCTGTTTCATAGTTTTTTTCTTCAAATTTAGATTTAGAAGAGAGTAAGTTCTCTCTTAGTCATGCAAATATTTGGCTTCTATAGGTATCCACTCAGGATCAATCTAGAAGAGCCCTCTTTAGTCTTGATCTTTCTTCTTTAAAAACAATCAGTCTGCGAATATGAATGAAGTCTGGATTGCGATCAATTTTTTGATCCTTTTCTTTTTTTTTTCTCTTGCTTTTCTTTTCTTTATTATGAAGCAATCAAAGACTGAAAAATTAGTAAGCAAAGGGATGCCCAATCTCCTCTTGGATGTGGAGAAGTGGGACGCCCAACACCTTGGGCATTAGACTTCAAGGGGAGAAGAGAGATGGGCCGTGGGGAGCTTCTAAGGGAGGTGTGGGCTGTTGGAATTCAGAGCTAAGGAGTCTTAGGGAAAACCCCTTTAAATAGGCATAAGGTTTATATTCTATTCAAAATCAAACAATCACTTAATACAAGTCTTACTTGCATTAGGAATTCTTATTCCTTTAGTTATTTAATCTCATTTAGGAGATCTTTTAGGCACTAACTTTTGGAGCCCTTGCACCAAAAATACACACGCCACATGGCTGCCATGGGATGCCCCAGTCAGATCCACACGCCCTCTCTAGTGTGTGCATGTCCAACTTGATCAAATCAGGTGGCATCCAATCAAAACTATAAAGAAATTGATTAACGATTTGAACCCTTAATTCATTTGATCCAAAACTCTAGGCACCCAACAATTAGAGAGTAATGAATCTAATTCATTTAGGTTATTAGTAGGTAATTAAACTTGAATTAATCTTATCAAATAAGAAATTCAAACACAAAGAGAAAATTGGGTTCAACCATGTGCCAGTAAGGTTACTTCGAATCCAATAGGATTTCTCTAAACCCAATTGAGACTTCATAAGTCTAATTACTTATTCCAGGTCTAATCCTTTTGTTGCATGACTCTATAGATTTAATTCTATCTGATAGTAAGATATACGATGATCTTTAATTAGTATCATTAAAACTCCTTTCAATTGGTTAGAACAGTTCCACTCTAACTCATCAAGGATTATGATCCTGAGCAATCCTAAAGAGCTCTCACTATCCATCAATAATATTTAGTAGTTTGTAGTGAAAATCCAGCAGAATCGAAAAAGAATCTCAAGATGTAGTTCACATGTGATTTAGTTCCTCTATCGTGAGTCCTGACTATATGGCAAGTCATGGATAAATCATCAAACCTCATCATCAATCTTATGATAGCTTCGATTAGCTCAAGTCCAATTGCGATCCTTATGAAAATTTTTTTTCCACCAATCACACTGTTGTGACTACGGACTCTCGGACTTAGCCTCTCAAATCTCATAGGACTACTCTCTATCAAGGTCGATAGATTTCATCTAGATGCGTACCTCACTCCTATAGTAGACCAACTGTCATCAACATCTACTATAAGGACTCATTGAGATCATGTTTATGTGTCAGTCAAACTCCAGTGGCCTCACTATGAGTAGTTATACTATCGTAGATCAAAAGATCATTCATACAACTACAGTATCGAGATAATCACTGATGATCGAGTAGAAATTCAAATGATCTCTCATATGGTCACGCTCAGTACTAGTTATTCTCTAACAACTATCCGCACTCGTCATTCAGTGTCTCTACACTATAAATCAGAGACTCATCTATCCCGAAGGAAGTGATCTGTGCATCGATCTATCTGGATCGATTACTGTTTTTATGATGATACTATAACCGAGGGCATTTAGAAATTATATACATATCTTTAATTCTCAACATCTTGAGAATATATATCGAAATATTAATTCCATGGACGATTCAAGGATACATCACACTTGAATGAAAATCAAACTTGCCTTTTATTGATCAAATCAATGAATTAAGTATAAAATTGTGTCCTACATTTATTATAATGTGTCAGCCATATTGGCTTCTAAGATATATATATCTAATAATTTTTCACTTGGACTAAAGTCAATTGGCCACTAATCTAAGTCCTATCTTCTCAAGATGGACTTCTATCTTTGGCTGGCTTAATTGCTTTATCAGTAGGTCTGCTACATTGTCCATGGAGTCTATTCTTCGCACCTCAACATATTTCTTTTTGAGATAGCTACGTATACCGCTGCTCTATATGCTTAGATTTCTGATGAGACCTAGACTCCTTAGTAAATGTTATGGTACCATTTTCTTTACATTATATTGTCATAGTATCTAATGATATGACATTTAGTTCTGCAACTAACATTAAAACTAGATTTCATCTAATACATCTACAACGTACTCAGCTTCCATTAATCGATTGTTTGGAATCTTTTCAATATACCGAACCAACATTGCATAAGAATATACTCTGATATAGACATTCTATCATCAACATTCGTGTATCCTCTCACTTCTAATTCTGTCCATTCTCTAAAGATCAAGAATAAATCTTTAGTGCTTCTCAAGTACTTAAGGATGTATTCACAGCAATCTAGCACTCTTAGCCTGGATTTGATTGATATCTGCTCATGATACTCACAGTAATGACTATATCTGATCAAGTACATGGCAAGACAAACTCCTATACCCAAGAGGTAGAAGTTTTCTTTTAGAGTTTTCTATGCTGAACCCTTTTAACATCTCCTCTTTGTATTGCTTTTGTGATAGACCTAGCATTTTTTTAGATCTATTTCTATACATCTTTATTCCAAGAATATAAGATGCTTCCTTTAGATCTTTTATAGAGAATTTCTTAGACAACCATTTTTTGATCGAAGTCAGCATGGAAATATTATTTTCAATGAAGAGAATATCATCCACATACAATATGATGAATGTTATTACACTCTCATTGAACTTTTTGTATACATAAAGTTCTCTTTCGTTCTTGATCAAACTAAATAATTTGATCGTATCATCAAAATGAGGATTCTAACTTCGAGATGCTTGCTTTAATCTATATATGGACCTTTGTAGTTTGTAGACTCTGTGATTACCATCATTAAATATGAAATTCAAAGACTGTTCTATATAGATATCTTCCTTAAGATATCCATTGAGAAAATCAGTTTTTACATCCATTTGTCAGATTTCATAATCATAATAAGCTGCAACAGCAAGCATAGTGTGGATGAATTTTAGCATGACTACAGGTGAAAAAGTTTCCTGATGTCAATGCCCTCGCACTGACTATAACCTTTTACTATGAGTTTGGCTTTATAGGTCTCTACCTTACGATTGATATTTATTTTTCTTTTATAGATCCATTTATACCTAATGGGTACTATATCCTCAAGTGGATTTATTAAGGTCTATACTTGGTTCGAGTGTATCGAGTCAATCTCTGACTTCATTGCATCTAATCATTTCTCGAAATAGATGTCAGACATCACTTCATTAAAGATATTAGGATCATCACCATGATCCTTATCTCCCATAAAGAATATTTTCTTTACTTCCTCCCTAAACATACTCATATATCTTTCGGGAGGTTGGGAGATCCTGCTAAATCTACAAGATGGAACATCAACTACTGGCTCAAGAATAATGGGTTTTTGAGGATCCATAGCTCTTTGCTCTTCAGAGACCTTCTCTTTAAGCTCAACTAATCTCCCACCACCACCATCTTAGATAAACTATTTTTCTAAGAATATAGCATTCCGACTCATAATCACATTGTGATCTTGTGAAATATAGAAGTAGTATCCCATTGATTCTTTTGGATACCTTATAGAATGAGCTAATACAGATCTATTCTCTAATTTATTAGCCATCTATCTCTTGACATAGGTTGGATATCTCTAAGTCTTAAGATAATCTAGACTTGATTTCTTAATGTACTATATCTCATATGGGGTGGTAGGAATAGATTTTGATGGAACCCTATTCAATAGGTGAATTATAGTTAATAAGGCATGTCTCCAAAGAAATAAGAGTAAATCAGTGAAGCTCATCATGGATCTGACCATATCTAATAAGATTCTATTCTTCCTTTCGGATATCCTATTGAGCTGAGGTGTTTCGAGAGGAGTCCATTAAGAGACCATGTCATTATCTTTAAGATATTTCAAAAATTTTCGATTAAGATATTCACCTCCTCGATCAAAGTGAAGAACATTAATGGGTTTGTCTGTTTATTTTTTTACTTCATTTCTGAATTTCTTAAATTTTTCAAAGGCTTTAGATTTGTGTTTCATTAGATACACATATTCGTATCGAGATAAATTATCGGTAAAGATGATAAAGTAGCTATAATCATCTCTAGCCTGCATATCAAATGGCCCACACACATTGGTGTGTACCAGGGCAAGTAACTCGATGGCCCTTTTTCCATGTCCTACAAAAGATAACTTGATTATTTTTTCTCTAAGACAAAATTTACAAGTTGGTTATGACTCTGGATCAAGAGAGATATGGATCCCATCCTTTTTCAGTTTGTTTATTCTGTCCTCTCTAATATGGTCTAATCTATGATGCCACAAGTACTTCTGATTAATTTCATCTTTGGATCTCTTTTGACCTACGATACCCATTATTTACTCGTTCAAATTCACATTCGCATCAATATGCAAGTGATATAGACTATCAATTAAAAGACTACGTGCAATCAATTTATTTCATAAATAAATAGAATAAAAATTTTTATTAAAATTAAATTCAAAATCATTTTGTGCTAGCATAGATATAAAAATCAAATTTCGACTAGCTACAGAAACAAAATAATAGTCTTTTAAATCTAATCTAAATCTTGATGGTAATCGAAGAGGATATATGCCTACGGCTTCTGCAGTAATTTTTATTCTATTACTGATCCGAAGGATCATGTTATCTTCTCTCAACTTCTTACTTTCTATTAGACCCTGTATTGAGGTACATATATAAGTACTCAAATCAGAGTTCAATATCTAGCTAGAAGTAGAAGAAACCATAAGGTTAGATTCAATTACGAGTATATCTTCTGAATGTTTATCATCCTTTTTAATCTTTAGGCTCTCCAAGTAGAGTAGACAGTTTCTTCTCCAGTGGCCGTCAGCATCACAATGGAAACACTTTTCTTTTGCTTCAGTCTTCTTTGTAACGTCCTTCGGCTTGCTCTTTTTTTTTACTTTTTAGCGAATTTATTCTTCTTCTTCCAACCAGAATTTCTTTTGATTGAAGAAGTTTACTCTACAGTGAGAACAGTGCCCCTTGAACTCTTCAAGGTTCCCTTCGTAGTGATCAATATATTGACCAGTTTGAGTATAGTGCAATCAAGTTTGTTCATATAAAAATTTACAATAAATTGACTATATAAACTAGTGAGGGATTGAAGGATCAAATTCATCTGCAATTCTTTTTGCATATCAAGCTTGAGCTTCCCAAGCTCCTCAATGTCCTTGATCACTATCATACAATGATCATGGACTGACTGTCCTTCATACATCTTCATATTAAAGAGTCTCTTGGATACTTCAAAGTATGCTATATAGCTCTGCTCACCATATAACTTTTGTAGGTGAGTGATCATAGTCTTGACAGTGGACATATACTCATGCTGGCTCTACAACTCATTTGTTATGGATGCCAGGCACTTGATCCAATTATTTTCATCCATCCACTTTTTATAAGCAGTTCTTTGCTTTACAATAGGATGGTTTGGTAATACTAAGGGTTCCTAGTCGAGTACATGACCTAATTTTTCAAAAGTCAGGACAATCTTGAGGTTTCTTCGCTAGTCTTTATAGTTTGTTCCAGTCAAACAATTGGGATTCAAGGATGCAGGCTAGAGGGTTTTAAGCTGACATGGTTTAACTACGAGAGTAGAGATTCAAGTTAGATTTTTACACTTTAAATTTATATTTATTTCTAGAGATTTTAAGATGCAAACAATAACTCTCACTAATTTTTTGGATCTCTCCACTCTCCGGATGGGAAACAAAAATTCTGACACGATAACTGAATTTCTAGTGGGTGCTGTGGTCCCACCGATGCCATGTACCTCACCTAATACTTATTGGTAACATGCACATCAATGCATGGATAATTTTTTATCCAGATGCTTCTCTAAGCATGTTGCAGTAACTCAGTCTCTAAGTCATGTAGGCTCACCTAACAGTTATTGATCACACTCCTTAGTTAAGCCCGATCCATTATTAACAAGCAGGTGTAAGGCCATCATTGAAACCATCACCTAACAGTTATTAGGTCCAATCCCATCCTTTTTCTAGAGCAACTCTTTGCTAATAGAGTGGTTGTATATTTTCGGTATAACTGAACCACTGTGACCAGTCGAAAACAATCAACACTAGTAGCATGCCTGCACATCTATAATGGTGGAAGACATATGGACTTAATATTTATAGAGAGGTTTAGGTTTAGATTTAGGTCTCATCTAATCAGTCATCATATGATCAATCTAATTGGCATGGACTAAACCAAACTATCAAGCAATCTTATTCAGGATTCAATCTTCCAAATTGACTAGGTAAGTGGAGATTGGTGGGGGTCCCTCCATTGCTTTTTTTAGATCAATAAATTATCAGGTTAGTGAATGGAACCAATTAAATAACCACCTTTCAATTATTTATCTAGACACCAATAGGTCAATTGATCCAAATAGATTAGCTTAAGTGAATTAGGCTCAAGCCATTGAGCCAAATTAGGTCCTTAGGTTAATTGATTCTATATATGAGATTCAATCGATTTGATCAATAACAATTGCTTGATCTTATAACTTAATTGATCTAACTTTAATCAATATTTGACTCGATTTGATCAATTATTTAATCGAATTAGATTCATTGTGTTCAAATAAAAAATTCTAGATGTAATCTGATTACATGACTTAATTTTTGATTTTTTCATGATCAAAATTCTCATACATAAACATAAATTTTAGATTCCAAAACTAAATTTTAAATCTAAATTCTTGTATGAAAGGTAAGTTTTAAATTATGAAACTAATTTTTAGATTTAACATACAAGCATATATCTCATATATGTATATAAAATTCAAATCTAAATAAAATTCAAATCATAACATGATATCATATATCTCATATACAAATCATGAATTATATTGAAAATAATTTTTAGACCTAAATATTTAATCACATATCTCATATATAAATCATAAATCAGGTCAAATTAATTTTTAGATTTATGCATGCATCTATATATCGCATAAATATGAACTAGAAATTATTCTAGAATAAAATTCAGATCTATGCATGCTAATACATATCAACTATATGATTTGAAGGTTAAATCTAATATAAATTTTAGATTCAAAGCAATCATCTATACATCTCATGCATTAAAGAAAATCAGATTTTGAAATTCTTTTTAAAATATGAATATCAATTTCATGCATAAGAAATCTGTGGCTTTGATACCACTGTTGAAATTTTATGATGGAGCATGCATGTATATTTTAAAATTTTTATTTTTAAATAATATAATAAAATAGAAGATTAAAATATTTTTTAATTTTAATCATGCATGCATAAAATATAAAATACAAGGATCTACTTCATATGCTGAAATTAAATATATGCTAAATTTTTTGCTGAATTGAATATGTGATCGAATCACATACTTATTTCATAATTTTTTTCTTCAAATCTGGATCTGAAAGAGAATAGGTTTTTTCTTAGTTGTGCAAGTACTCGACTTCTATGGGTATCTACTCAAAATCAATCTGGAATAGCCCTTTTTAGTTTTGATCCTTCTTCTCTAAGAACAATCAGCCTGCGAATCTGAATGACGTTTGGATCGCGATCAATTCTTTGATCTTTTTCTTGATCTTTTTTTCTCTTCTTCTCTTACTTTTTCTTCCTTGATTATGAAGCAATCAAGGATTAAAAAATTAGCAAACAAAGGGACGCTCAATTTTCTCTTAGGCATGGAGAAGTGGGCTGCCTAACACCTTGGGTATTGGACTTCAAGGGGAGAAGAGAGAGAGAAGAGAGAGAGGGCGTGGGGAGCTTCTAAGAGAGGTATGGGCTGCTGAAATTCAGAGTTAAGGAGTCTCAGGGAAGGCCCCTTTAAATAGGAATAAGGTTTGAATCTTATTCAAAAACAAACAACTACTTAATACAAGTCCTATTTGTATTAGGAATCTTTTTGCCTTTAGTTATTTGACTCCCTTTAGAAGATCTTTTAGGTGCCAAATTTTGGAGCCCTTGCACCCACAAATATACACGCTACATGATTGCCATGAGACACCCCAATTAGGTCTATATGCCCTCTCTAGTATGTGCATGCCCAACTTGATCAAATCAAGTGGCGCACAATCAAAATTATCAAGAAAATTTATTAAGGGTTTGAATCCTTAATTCATTTGATCAAAAATCCTAGGCACTCAACAATTGGAGTCCAATGAATCTAATTCATTTAAATTATTAGTAGATAATTAAACTTGAATTAATCTTATTAAATAAAAAATTCAAACGTAAAGAGAAAATTAGGTTCAACCATGTGCTAGCAAGGTTATTCTGAACCCAATAGGATTTCTCTAAATCCAATTGAGACTTCATAAGTCCAATTGCTTATTTCAAATCTAATCTCTTTGTTGTGTGACCCCATAGATTCAATTCTATCTAGTATTGAGATATATAATGATTTTTATCATAGTATCATTGAAACTCTTTTCAATGGGTCAGAACAGTTTCACTCTAACTCATCAAGGATTATCGATGTGAGTAACCCTAAGGAGTTCTCACCATCCATCAGTGATACCTAGCAGTATGTAGTTGCAATCCAGTAGAACAAAAAAAGAACCTCAAGGTGTAGTTTACATATGATTTAATTTTTTTATCGTGAGTTCTGACTAGATGGTAGGTTATTGATAAATCGTCAAACCTTATTATCAGTCATATGATAAATTCAATCAGCTCAAGTCCAATTGTGATCTTTATGAAGATTTTTTTCATCAATCATATTGCTGTGGCCATAGACTCTCAAACTTAACCTTTCAAATTTCATAGAACTACTCTTCTCTATCAAGATCGATAGATTTCATTTAGATGCGCACTCTACTCTTACAGTAGACCAACTATCATCAACATCCACTATCAAAACTCATTGAGATTATGTTTATATGTCAGTTAAACTCTAGTAGTCTTACTATCATAGATGAAAAGATCATTCACACAACTATAGCATCGAGATAATCACGGACGATCGAGTAGAAATTCAAATAATCTTTCGTATGGTCATGCTCAATACTAGTTCTCTAACAACTACCCATACTCGTCACTTAGTCTCTACACTATAGATCAGAGATTCATCTACTTCGAAGGAAGCGATCTGTGTGTCAGTCTATCCAGATCGATCACCATCCTTATGATAATACTATGGTCGAAAGTATTTAAGAATTATATACATGTCTCTAATTCTTAACATCTTAAGAATACGTATCGAAATGTTAATTTCATAGATGATTCAAGGACACATCATACTTGAATGAAAATTAAGCTTTTTTTTTATTAATCAAATTAATGAATTAAGTATAAAATTGTATCTTAGATTTATTATAATGTATCAGCCATATTAGCTTCTAAGACGTACATCTAACAAGGATTTTGTGAAATCCTATTGAGTTTAAGAGAATCATGCTAGCACATGGTTAAACTCAATTCTTCTTTGGACTTCGATTTCTTATTAGATAAGGATTGGATCAAATCTATAGCCTTAAACCTAATCTAAATCTATTTTGATTTGGGGTTAGCTGGGCACTTATTTGTGGGCCCAAAAAGATTGGATCAAGCTAATTAGTTGGCAAACAAATCTCTTTATCTTTTTCCTTGATTTTTTTTTGTGGTAAGGATTAATTCGAAAGAAAGAGGAAGCGCATGTCTCCTTTTTTGGAAAGACCAAGGGCGCATACCTTGGAGTGGGCGGATGAAAGAAAGAAGGGCCCACCCCTCTTTTGTTTAGGCATAAAAGGAGAGAGAGAGGGGCCATGCCTCCTCTCTTGAGCACTTAAAATTCTAAGAGGGCATCAAGAGCTGGCGTCCCAACTACCTGCCTTATAAATCAAGTGGCACTCCTCATATTGCCTTATAAGATGAGGGCGCCACATCCACTTGACATTTGAGGCAAGGGCCTTTCCAATTATGTCTGATTTCTTAGGAAGAAAATCAGATTAAAAGGTAAGTGACCTTATGAGATAAGGACTAACCTTTTTAGTCTAATTAGATAATGATTTGGAATCAAGAAAAGGCCTATTTAAAGTGATAGTCTCGTAGGGTTTAAAAAAAAGAATTGAATTTTTGAGTTTCAAACCTCTTTCTCCTTCTCCACACCATCTCCCCTTCTTCCTCTCTTTCCAATGCCCAAGAGTTGGGCATCCCATCTTCTCACATGCCCAAGTTGAAGAGGGTGATTGCTTCTACATCAAGAACGAGAAGAAAGGTTACTATTCAAGTGTTGAGTTTGCGGTCAAAGATCAAAGGTTGATCAAAAGTTCAAAAGATTGAGATTCTACTTGAAGAAGAAGAATTACAACGAGAAAAAAGGTTCAAGATTGATCCCAGTAGATATTTATGGAGGTCGGATGCATGTGTGGCTCAAGAATTTTTAGATTCAAGATTATCAGTTATGGTGTATTTCAACCCATACAAGGTATTGAGATCCGATCTCAATTTTAATTTTTAATTTTTAGATTATATACATGTCTTAGATTCAGGGCTCGACTATATGTAGATTAGATCTATAACATGTAGGGTTAAAGGATTTAACCTAGATCTATTTCTGCTGCTGTTTCAAAATATTTTGAAACTATGCATGCTAGTCTACTCAGTTTTTTAACCATGGTATCAGTGCTATAGGTTCTTTAAGACATGTATAATCTGATTTTTATATTAGATCTAAAAATTTAGATGACTTAATATTGATCTTGTGCTGGTATAAGATTATCCTGGTATAGTGTTTACCCCTTATATTAAAAAGATTATCCCAATATAAGATTGATCAATTTTGAGAACTATTTTCAAAATATTTAAATTAATTTTTTAGATCTAAAAATTGATGTGTATGATATGTCTTTATTCATATTAGATATGAAATTAGAGTGATTAAATGTTCGCTTCAGACTGGTATAAGGTTGTCTTGGTATAGAGTTTATCCTCTATATTGAAAAGGTTGTCCTAGTTTGATGTGAATCGATTTTTAAAAAAATATTTTAAAAATATTTTAATCATTATTTTAGATTTGGTTATGCATATATTTGATATGTATAAATTTAGTTTTAGATCTAAAAAATTAATATATATGTGATATATGTTTATAGTTTAGATCTAAAACTTCATATATATGATATATGACATTAGTTTAGATCTAAAATTATTTCAAGATCATAAGCCACTAATGCATGTAGTGAAACATAATTTAAAAATATTTTTAAAATCTAAAAATTATATTATTATATATGGGTATGGGTTAAACAAAATAGGTTGAGTGATCTAACTACAATTATGGTCAATTGATTAGATCAGGCTAGAATTCGTTGTCAATTTTAAGCAATTGATTGAACCTAATCAATTATTGGTTAAGATTAGGTTAAAAGGGCTCAAAGTCGGTTTTAATTATAGTTAGTCGTATCGATTTATATTTTGATGTGAATTGATTAACTTAAGATCTAATTTGTCACAGTGGTTAGGGTCCATTTTAATAGATTAACCTGATCGATTCTAATCGACTAATTTGGTGTCTCAAACAAGTATTTAGATGGTGGTTATTTAATTGATGCTGTTGTTTGATCTGATCAATTCGTTGGTGTCTAAGAAAAGCAATGGGGGATCCCCATTTATTTTAACTTATCTGGCTATTTTAGGATATTTAGTTTCGTACTAGGTTACTTGTTGACCCGAGTTCACCTATACCGACTAGGATCATCAAACATATGGATGAGCTGACCTGAACTTGATCAGTTGGATATCTTATCTGTTGATTTAGAAGATATCTAAATCTAAATCTCTTCACTAAATATTAAGTCTAGAGATTTTCTATCGTTGTAGAGATGCAGGTGCCTTCTTGATGTTGATCGTTCTCGACTGGTTACAGTGGTTTGGTTGTATCGAAAAGGTACAATTACTCTATTGGCATTTAATGTCCGGGATAGAGATGGAGTTGGGCCCAATAACTGTTAGGTGAGGGTCTCAATGATAGCTTTGTGTCTACTAATGAACGATAGGTCTGACTTAACTAAAAAATGTGCCAATAACTGTTAGGTGAGGTCATAGGACTTAGAGATCAAACCCGCTACATCTTGCTTAGTGAAGCAATGGATAAGATGTTGTCCACTCATTGGTTTATGCTCACCAATAACTATTAGGTGAGGTGCATATGGATCAGTAGAACCATATTACCCACTAGAAATCGATCGTATATAGGTTTTCATTTCTCCACTCGAGGAGTGTAGGAGATTCGAAAAAATAGTGAAAACCTTATTTATTTTTTAAAATTTTATTATAAATATTTAATAAGTATAAATATCTAACTAGAAACTTATCTTTACAGATTATCATGTCGAGTTTCAATCCTTTAGCTTGTATTTTTGATACAAATAGGTTGACCAGAAAGAACTACAAAGACTGGCTTCGGGATTTGAGAATCGTTCTCAATTTTGAGAAACTAATCCATGTCCTATACCAGGATATACTTGTGTTACCAGCTCGTCCATCTCCTAATCAATGAGTCGCACTTGAAAAGTGGGTAGATGAGGATAACAAGATGAAGTGTTATATTATAACGTCCATGTCCAATGATCTTTAGCGACAGCAAGAAGACATGAGGACTACCAAAGAGATGTTGACTCATTTGCAAGAGTTATACGGTAAGTAGAGTCGCACAGCTCGCTTTGAGATCTCTCGGAGACTATTCAGAGTGAAAATATATGATGGGCAGTTCATCAATGATCATTGTTTGACAATGATCAAGAACATCAAAATGCTTCAAAAGCGGAGGATGAACATGGACAAGAATTTGCAGGTGGATTTAATCCTCCAGTCTCTTCTTGATTCGTATGGGTAGTTTATTATGAACTGCCATATAAATAAGATTGATAGTATTTTACTCGAATTACTGAACATGTTGGTAACAGTTGAGGGCACCTTGAAAGGTTCAAGGGGTACGGTTCTGACTGCAGAATGGGCTTTCCCTAAGAAAAAGTCTTCTTTTAAGAAAAAGAAGCCTACGAAAAAGCATCAGAACAAGGCCAAGCCTAAGAAGTAGGTTCCAAAGAAGGCTAACGACGAAGAAAAGTGTTTCCATTGTAATGTCGAAGGCCACTGGAGAAGGAACTGTCTAACATATCTGGTGACTGTGAAGAGTAGGAAGAGGGATGGGCCTTCTGAAGGTATGTCTGACTTACTCGTAATTAAAATTAATCTAATGATTTTTTCTTCTTCAGTTGGATTCTAGATTCTGGTTCAAGTACTCATTTGTGTACTTCTATGTAGAATTTTGAAGAAGTTAGAGGGCTAAGAAGTGCTCATTTGTGTACTTCTATGCGGAATTTTAAAAAAGTTAGAGGGCTGAGAAAAGGTGAGATCACTCTCTAGATCGGCAATAGAACAAGGATTGCTGCTGTGGCCGTCGAGACCTATCCTTTACAATTACAATTAGAAATTAGTTTAATTTTGAAAGATCGCTATTATGTATCTGTAGCCAATAAAAATTTAATTTTTATATCTATACTGACATAGGATAACTATAATTTTTATTTTAATAAATATATATGTGTAATTTATTTTGAAAATAAAATTATTGCACGTGCTTTCTTGATTGACGGTCTTTATCATTTGCATATAGATGCAAGTATTAATATTAACGATCAAACTGTGAATGCCGTAGGGTCTAAGAGATTTAGAAATAGGATTCGTCAAAAGTATCTATGGCACCTTACGTTAGGCCATATAGGAGAAGACAGACTCAACAAACTAGAGAAAGATGATTTTTTCGGATCATTGACTTTTGAGTTTTATCCAGTTTGTGAGTCCTGTCTTCAAGAAAATATGGCCAAGCTGTCTTTTGTGGCACAAGGGGAAAGGGCCATTGAGATATTAGTCCTGGTACATACTGACGTGTGCGGTTCATTCGATGTATAAGTTAGGGGTGGCTGTCTACTTCATAACTTTTATCGATGATTATTCATGGTATGGACTTGTGTATTTGATGCATTATAAGTTTGAAGCTTTTGAAAAGTTTATAAAGTTCAGACATAAAATAGAAAAATAGATCAAAAAATTCATAAAGGTTCTTCAATCAGATTGAGGAGAATACCTTAGTGGAGAATTTTGGATCTATCTTAAGAATAATGGCATAGTCTCATAGTGGACACTTCTAGAGATGCCTCAGCTCAATGGGGTATCCGAAAAGAGGAATCGAATCCTATTAGATATAGTCCGATCCATGATGAGTTTTACAAACCTTTCTGTCTTTTTTCTAGAGACATGCATTATTTTATACAATTCATCTTTTGAATTTGGTTTCCTTTAAATCTGTTCCTACCACTCCATATGAGTTATGGCATGATAAGAAGCTTACTCTTGGATACCTCAAGATTTGGAAATGTCTGGCTCATGTCAAGCGACAGTAGGCATACAAGTTAGAGGCTAGATCTTTTAGGACTCACTTTATAGGGTATCCTAGAAAAACTATGGGATACTACTTCTATTTTTTTGAGGATCACAATGTGATTGTGAGCCGTCATATCGTCTTCTTAGAAAAAAAATTATCCAAGATGGAGACAGTGGTAGAAGGATTGTGCTTGAAGAGAAGGTCTTTGAAGAGCATCGAGTTCAAGAACCTGAACCCAATAGTGAGCCAGTAGATGTATACCTCCTTCACCTCGTAGATCAAGTAGGATCTCCTGTCATCCTGAAAAGTATTTGGGTATTCTTATAGAAGATCTAGAGGAAGTGTTTCTTGTGGGAGATAGGGATATTAGAAATGATCTCAAGACCTACGATGAGACAATATTAGATATTGACTTTGAGAAATAGATGGAAGCGATGAAGTCAAAAATTGACTCCATGCATTCCAATCAAGTTTGATCCTTAGTAGATCCACCTGAAGGTATTGTACCTATTGAATGTAAATGGATTTATAAAAAAAAATTGGATTAGATGGTAAGGTAGAGACCTATAAGGCAAGACTGGTTGCGAAAGGGTATAGTCAATGCGAAGGCATTGGCTATCATAAAATCTTTTTGTCCATAGCCATATTAAAATCTGTCCACACTCTGCTTGCGATTACAACTTTTCATAATTATAAAATTTGATAGATGGATGTAAAAACTGCCTTCCTAAATGGATATTTTGAAAAAAATATCTATATGGAGCAGTCTTTGGGTTTCATATTCAGTGATAGTGATCATATGGTCTGCAAGCTGTAAAAGTCAATATCTGGACTCAAGCAAGCATCTTAAAGTTGGAATACTTGCTGTAATGATATGGTCAAAATATTTGATTTCATTAAAAATGAAGAACCATGTATACAAAAAAAAGTCAGTGGGAGCATTGTCACATTTTTCGTATTGTACATAGATGACATTCTCCTGATTGAAAATGATATTCTCATGTTGACATCGATTAAAATATAGTTGTCAAAAGAATTCACCATGAAAGATCTAGAAGAAGCTTCCTACATTCTTGGTATAAAGGTCTATAGGGATAGATCTAAGAGAATGATATGACTCTTACAACAAATGTACATAGAGGAGGTGCTGAAAAGATTTCGTATGAAAAAATTCAAGAGGGTCTCTTGTCCCTTGGGCATGGTATTCATCTCTCCAAGAAGATGTGTTCTGACACACTTGAGAAAATCTAGCGCATGAGCAATATCACTTATGCTTTGACAATAGGGAGCCTCATGTATGTCATGTTATGTATACGATCTGATATAGTTCTTGCCATGAGTGTCACGAGCAGGTATCAGACAAATCGAGATGAAGAACATTGGATTATAGTGAAAAACATCCTTAAGTACTTGAGAAGGACTAAGAATTTGTTCTTGATCTTTGATGGAGGATCAGAACTGAAAGTGGAGGGATACATCGATTCAGACTTCATGACTGATGTCGATGATAGAATATCTACATCGGAGTTTATTTTTTTGTATAATGATGGTGCAGTTAGTTGGAAGAGTTTCAAGTAGTCGATCATTGCAGATTCGATCATGGAAGTTGAGTACATCGCCGCCTCTGAAGCTGCTAAGGAAGCTTTTTGGTTCAAGAAGTTTATTACGGAGCTGAGTGTGATGCGATCAAATGCTATTGCACTGCACTGTGACAATAACGGTACCATAGCCCTAGCTAAGAAGCTCAGATCTCACCAGAAGTTCAAGCATATAGAGCGGCGGTTCCACATCATATGTAAATACCTCGAGAAAAGTTCATCAAGGTACAGAGTCGACTCCATGCAAAAAAGTGACAGATCTGCTGACTAAACCTTTCAGCCAGCAGAAGATCGAAGCTCATCTTGAGAAGATGAGTCTTAAGTATATGGCTAATTGACTTTAGGTCAAGTGGGAGTTTGTTAGATGAGTACCCTAGAAGCTAATTGTTGGCTGGCACATTTTGTATTTTTAGGGCTTATCTTTGTACTGGTAATATTTTTATTTAAATAATTTTTTTTTTATTTCAATTATATTTATGTGTCCATTAATTATCTTAGAAATTAATAAAGATGATTTTGTATGTTCTCAAAGGTATGAGAATCTGAGACATTATTATTAGTGGTTAGTTTTTAAATGCTCCCGATCAAAAGATCGTCATGAAAGACAGTGATCAATTCATTTAAGATCGGTACACTGTTTACCTCTCTTATGGACAGATGAGTCTCAGATCTGCAATGTAAGGATATTGGGGTGAGAGTGCGAGTGGTTGTTAGAGAACAACTTACACTGAGCATGACCAACATAAGAAATCATTTGGATATTTACTACTCGTCAATGGTTATCTCGATGCTGCAGTGGTATGAGTGGTCCTTTGATCGATGATATTATTGGCTATTCGCAGCGAGGCTACAGAGTTTGACTGCATATTTTCTTGATCCTTAACCATTCAGATCCTTGCTGTATATGTTAGCTATAGTAGGTTTAGGTTCCCTGTTAGGAGTAGGATGTACCTAGAAGGAATCTATCGACCTTAATAAAAAAGGAGAAGTCTTATATGATTTACAAAACTGAGTTCAGAAAGTCTTTGGCCAAAGCAAATATGAATACTGAAAAAGAATTTCTACGAGATTCACAAGTGAACTCGAGTCGAGCCAATCTAGCATATGACTGATGATGGGGTTTGACGAGTTCTCCATGACCTCCGTCAAGTCAGGACATATGATAGAAAGACTGAATCATATGATAACTACACCTAGGAGTTCACACTTTCATTCTACTAGGTTGCCACTACATACTGCTAAATGTCACTAGTGGATTGTGGGACTCATCGAGTGTCATCTTAATGATTGATGATCCTCGAAGGATAGAGCTGGAGTTGTTCCAACTTATCAAAAAGAGTTTCGATGATATTATGATGGAGATCATAATATATCTCAATACCAGATAGAATGAAACTTGTGGGGTCACACATTAAGGGATTAATCTTGAATTAACCAATTGAACTTATGAAGTTCTAATTAGGCTAGAATTTAGTAAAATCTTATTGGGGTTAAGAGAACCATGCTAGCATATGGTTAAACTCAATTCTTCTTTGGACTTCGATTCCTTATTAGATAAGAATTGGATCAAGTCCATAGCCTTGAACCTAATCTAAATTTATTTTAATTTGGGGTTAGCTGGGCACCTATTTGTGGGCCCAAAAGGATTGGATCAAGCCAATTAGTTGGCAAATAAATTTTTTTTCTTTTCTCTTGATTTTTCTTTTGTGGCAAGGATTAATTGGAAAGAAAGAGGAAGCACATACCTCTCTTTTTGGAAAGATCAAAGGTGCATACCTTGGAGTAGACGAATGAAAGAAAGAGGGGCCCACTCCTCTTTTGTTTAGGCATAAAAGGAGAGTGAGAGGGGCCATGCCTTCTCTCCTGAGCACTTAAAATCTTAAGGAGACATCAAGAGTTGGCACCTCAAGTACCTGCCTATAAATCAAGTAGCAGCCCTCATCTTGTCTTATAAGATGAGGGTGCCACATCCACTTGACATTTAAAGCAAGGGCCTTTCCAATTGGATCTAATTTTTTTGAAAATAAAGTCAAATTAAAAGGCAAGTGATCTTATAAGATAAGGATTAACTTTTTTAGCCTGATTGGATAACAATTTGAAATTAAAAAAAAAACCTATTTAAGGAGATAGTCTCTTAGATTTTTTTTTTTAAAAAGAATTAAATTTTTGAGATTTCAAACCTCTCTCTCCTTCTCCATGCCATCTCTTCTTCTTCCTCTCTTTCCAATGCCTAAGAGTTGGGCATCCCATCTTCTCACACGCCCAAGTTGAAGAAGGTGATTGCTTCTACATCAAAAATGAGGAGAAAAGCTGCTGTTCAAGTGTTGAATTCGCAGTCAAAGATCAAAGGTTGATCAAAGATTCAAAAGACTGAGATCTTACTTGGAGAAGAAGGATCTACAATGAGAAGAAAGATTCAAGGTTAATCCCGATGGATATCTGTAGAGGTCGGACATGTGTGTGGCTTAAGAACCTTCAGATCCAAGATCATCGGTTGTGGTGTATTTCAACCTGCACAAGGTATTGAGATCTGATCTCAATTTTAATTTTTAATTTTTAAATTATATACATATCTTAGATCCAGGATTCGGATAGATGTAGATTAGATCTACTGCATGTGGGGTTAAAAGGTTTAACCTAGATTTATTTCTACTGCTGTTTAAAAATATTTTAAAATCTATGCATGCTAGTTTATCTGATTTTCTAACAGCAGTATTGTTGCTCTATGAATTGATTTTGATGATTACAAAATATTTGAGGGGGTTACTAATGATTTTGACTTGGAAAAAGATTTATTGTATTTTAGAGGCAAAATTATAATTTTATCAAGTTCTGATTCGAAAGCCTCAAGAGCAAGAATAGAAGATTTATGATCTATTGGAGGTAATTTTATATTTTTTGGATGTATATTTTAAGAAAAAATTAAGTTTAAAGAAAAAGATCGACCCTTAGGTTGACCTCTGTCAAAAGAAGCTGAACGACATACTATTTTTGGCTGGTACACTCTAAGGGGACGACCCTATGAGTCGATCTCTATTGTCTGTGCAAGCCAAAGATACAGAACAGTCACTTTCTGTTCTGTGCCATAGAGGTCGATCCCTGGAGTCGACCCCTGTGCAGAGGACGACCCTATGAGTCGACCCCTGCGACGAAATTTTTTTGTAACAGCTAATTTTTCAGCTCGTTTTGACCGCATTTAATACTCATTTAAAGCTCTCCAACAGCTCTAAACTTGCCTAGATTTCTTTCCACCATCTATTAAAGATATAAATGTACTTAAAGGAGGAAAAAAGAGAAGAGATTCAAGCATTCATTTCAGTCCTAAGCAAAAAGCCCTCTTCAAGCAAAAGAAACTTTCATTTCAAGTTTACCAACCCCTCAAGAGCTCATTCAAGTCTTCAACAACTTTGAGAAAAATTAGAAAAGCTTCTTCCTTGTTGTGTAAAGTGTACTTAAAATTTTATTTGCTCATTAAAGGAGCTAAACTTGTATTTCTTTGGCATTAGCTCTTATACTTTATTTTTATCTTGATCTTTAGTTTTGGAAGGGTTCCAAAACTTGGATAGGTTGATCCAAACTTTGAATCGGATGGTATGGATTGGCTTGTATCTGAAAAATAAGTGTTCTAGCTTGGGATAGCTAGAGTCAGAGGTACCGACGTTGTATTCTTGTTGAATATATTTTAGTGGATTTAAATTTCTAAGAAGAGCTTGGGGAGTGGATGTAGGTACAAGGTTGGCGTCAAACTACTATAAATCTTGATTATTTGTGTTGTACTTACTTGCTCTCTTTCTAAATTTTTTTATTTTTTTACATTCTTGCATCTCATTTCTCCACCTTGCTAAATCACTTACTACATATAACTTGCTTATTATTATTATTTAATCTTTGTGGTTCTAAATTAACTTTAAAATTTTAAAAATCTAATTCACCCTCCCTCTTGGGTTGCATAGCTGGACAACAAGTGGTATCAGTGCTCAGTGCTCTAGCCCTATTTTGATTTAACCATCAAAGAGCTAAAGATCTATGACAACTCAAGTTGGTGCTTCACTAGCCAAGGGGCAGTCCACAAATCGACCTCCACTTTTTAATGGGTCAAACTACACCTATTGGAAAGCTCGGATGAAAATTTTTATTCAAGCACTTGACTATGATATGTGGAGTATTATAGTTAATGGACCACACACACCCACTAAAATAATTGATGGTGTAGAATTAACCAAATCTAAAAGAGAATGGGATGAGATTAACAAGAAAATGACTCAACTCAATGCTAAAGTCATGAATATTTTATATTATACTTTAGATGTTAATGAATTTAATCACATTTCAACATGCATGTCGGCTAAAAAAATATGGGATAGGTTAGAAGTAACACATGAAGACAATAATCAAGTTAAGGAATCAAAAATTAACATGCTTGTGCACAAATATGAACTCTTTAAAATAGAGCATGATGAATCAATAATTGAAATATTTATTCATTTTATGGATATTATTAATGGTCTAAAAAATCTTGATAAGTCTTATTCTAACAGCGATCTTGTGAGAAAGATTCTTAGATCTTTACCAAGGACTTGGGAGGTCAAAGTGATCGCAATCCAAGAAGCCAAAGATTTGAATATTTTATCCTTGGAGGAGCTTCTAAGATCGCTAATGATACACGAACTAAGCATGAAACAACATCAAGAAGAAGTTGTCAAGAAGAAGAGGACAATCGTCCTCAAATCTACTGCTCAACTCGATGAGAAATCCGATGAAACATAAAATGAAAAGCAAGATGAAGAAATAGCCCTCGTCACTAGAAAGTTTAAAAGATTTTTGAAGAAAAAAAAAATAATGGATGAGGAAGAGGTCACCTACAAAAGGGAAGCATAACAAGGAGAAGGATAAGGAGCAGCTCTTTATTTGTTATGAATGTAAGAAGCTGAGGTACTTTAGGTCTAAATGTCTACAACTTAAGAAGGGCCCCAAGAAGTACAAGAAAAAGACTATGGTGGTTACTGGAGTGATAGTGATGAGTCAAGCTCCGAAGAAGAAGAGTCTCATGAACAAGCCAAATTGTGCCTTATGGCACATAAAAATGAGGTAAATGCTGAAACTCTTAATGACTTTACTTTTGAAGAACTTCAAAAAGTATTTTATGATCTAGTTGATGATATAAAGAAGTTAGGGGTAAAGAATAAAGAATTGAAAACAAATAATTAATCTTTACTAAAAAAAAATGAGATTATTTCAAATGAAAAATTAGTCTTGACACAAAAAAATTTAAACTTGAAAAATGAAATTGCTAAGTTAAAATCTATGGTAGAAAAGTTCACTCTAAGTTCAAATAAACTTCAAATGATACTTAATAATTAAAAGATCGTTTATGATAAAGTCCGTCTTGGCTACAACCCTTTAAAGAAATAAAAATTTCTAAAAAATATTTTTGTGAACTCATCAAGCAACAAGTTTTCAAATATTACTTGCTTTAGACGTGGTAAAGTAGGATACAAATCCTATACATGTTTCGTTAGCAAATCTAAAAATTTTAATGTGAAGAAAATATGGGTTTCAAAAGGAATCATTGTGACTAACCAAAAAGGATCCAAAAAAATTTGGGTACCTAAAGTCAAAATTTAATTTTTATATGTAGGTGTATCTTGCATCCCAAGGAATAAATCGAAAATGGTATCTTGATAGCGGATGCTCAAGACATATGACCGATGAGGAATCCCAATTCATCACACTTGATGCAAAAGATGGAGGGATGGTCACTTTTGGAGATAATAGCAAAGGAAAGATCATCGATATAGATAACATTGGTATCACTTTCTTCAAGTATATTGAAAATATTTTATTAGTAGATAGTTTGAAACATAATCTATTAAGCATTAATTAATTCTGTGACAAAGGGTACAAAATTATTTTTGAATCTTCATTATGCATAGTAACTAATCCCAACGATGAAAGTATTAAATTTATTGGGCATAGACATAACAATATTTATATGATAGATTTGAATGATCTTTTCAAGATAAACATGTAATGCCTAGTAGCCTTGAATGTTAAAATTAATGAGACTAGTTGGCTTTAGCACCGTAGGCTTGTACATATTAGCATGTATTCACTTTCAAAACTTATTAAAAAGAAATTGGTTATCGATTTATCTAAATTAAATTTTGAAAAGGATAGAATTTGTGATGCATGCCAACTAAGTAAACAAACAAAAATCTCATTCAAATATAAAAATATTATTTCAACTTCTAGGCCATTAGAATTATTGCACATAGATTTATTTGGACCCACTAGAACTACTAGTTTAGGTGAAAAATGATATGGCTTTGTAATTATTGATGATTTTTCTCGTTTTACATGGGTTTTCTTTTTAGCACATAAGGATGAAATTTTTCATGTATTCTCAAAATTTTATCGAAAAGTTACTAATGAAAAAAGTTTTTCAATTCAAAATATTCAAAGTGATCATGGAACCGAATTTGAAAATCAAGATTTTGAAAAGTTTTGTAATGAAAAAGGTATTAACTATAACTTTTCAACATCTAGGACATCCCAATAAAATGAGATAGTAGAAAGAAAAAATAAAACTCTTGAAGAAATAATCCGTACTATGCTATGTGAAAGCAACCTCCCAAGATACTTTTGGGCAGAAACAATTAACATGGCATGTTACATTTTAAATCGTGCTTTAATTAGATCAATTCTAAAGAAAACACCCTATGAGCTTTGGAAAGGAAGAAAATCAAACATTGTATTCTTTCATATTTTTGGTTATCGATGTTTTGTTTTGAACAATGGTAAAGAAAGATTAGGAAAATTTGATGCAAAATCTGATGAAACTATTTTTCTTGGTTACTCTTCTTCTAACAAAGCTTTTAGAGTTTTCAACAAAAGAACTTTAGTAGTAGAGGAGTCAATACATGTTATTTTTAATGAGACTAATGATCTTCCTTCAAGGAAGAGTGAAGGTATTGATAATGCAGATCCTCTTATAGAAGAGACGAAGAAGTTCACTCTAAAAGACTCAACAATTCAAAATGAAGAAGAACATGAAAACAAACAAGAGGATGAAGGTGAAGAACAACAAGAACAATCTCAAGATACAAATGATCTACCCAAAGAATGAAGGTATGATCACAATCATCCCAAAGAATTGATCATTGGTGATCTTACACATGGAGTGAGAACTCGTTCTTCACTTAGAGATGCATACAATCATTTTGCATTTGTTTCTCATTTTGAACCTAAAACCATAGATGAAGTTGAAAAAGATTATAATTGGATAAATACAATGCAAGAGGAACTTAATCAATTCGAAAGAAATAATGTATGGACTTTAGTATCAAGACCAAAAAATTATCCAGTAATTGGCACAAAATAGGTATACAGGAATAAATTGGATGAACATGAAAATATAATTAGGAATAAAGCAAGATTGGTTGCAAAGGGTTATAATCAAGAAGAAGGAATTTATTTTGATAAGACCTTTGCACCTGTTGCTAGATTAGAAGCAATTAGATTTTTATTTGCATATGCATGCTTTATAAATTTTAAGTTATTTCAAATGGATGTCAAAAGTACTTTTCTAAATGGTTATATGGCTGAAGAAGTATATGTAGAACAACCCTCTGATTTTGAAAATCATGCTTTTTCTAATCATGTTTTCAAATTAAACAAAGCATTATATGATTTAAAACAAGCACCTAGGGCTTGGTATGAAAGGTTAAGTAAATTCTTGCTTAATAATGATTTTTCAAGAGAAAATGTAGACACAACTCTTTTCATTAAAAGGAATCATGATGATATCTTAGTTATACAAATATACGTTGATAACATTATATTTGGATTTACTAATGAAACTCTTTATCAAGATTTTTACTAAGTTCATGCAGAGGGAGTTCGAGATGAGCATGATGGGAGAACTTATATTCTTCCTTGGACTCCAAATCAAACAAACAAAGGAAGGGATCTCCATCACCCAAAGCAAGTACATAAGAGAACTACTCAAAAGATTTGGAATGGAGGGCTCCATAGCAATTGGTACCCCTATGAGCCCATCATGTAAGCTTGACAAGGATGAAGGAGGTAAAAATATAGACTCAAAACTTTATAGAGGCATGATTGATTTTTTATTGTATTTAACTGCTAGTAGATCAGATATTATGTTTAGTGTTTGTCTATATGTATACTTTCAATCAAATCCAAAAGAATCACATTTAAATACAGTTAAATTTTTTTTTAAATATTTAAAAGATATACAAACTCTAGGATTATAGTATTCTAAGGATTCATCAATTGACTTAATAGGATATTCAGATGTCGATTTTGCTGGATGTAAATTAGATAGAAAAAGTACTAGTAGAACTTGTCAATTTTTAGGAGTTAACTTAATCTTTTGGTTTAGTAAGAAGCAAAATTTGGTGGCACTGTTTATGGTCGAGACTGAATATATTGCAGTTGGAAGTTGCTGTGCTCAAATCTTATGGATTAAGCAACAACTTGAAGACTTTGGCATCAAACTCAATGAAACTTCCATAAGATGTGATAACACTAGTGCTATTAATCTAACTAAAAATCTAATTTAGCATTCTAGATCAAAGTATATTGAAATTAGACATCATTTCATAAGAGAACATGTTCAAAATAATGATATAATTTTTGATTATGTATGTACTAAAAAATAATTAACTGACATCTTTACTAAGGTCTTAAGTGAAGATAGATTCTGTGAAACTAAGAGAGAACTAAGAATCCTTGATTCATCAACTTAAGTATTTTTTTGATTTCATGTTCTTTTTGCCAAAAGTTTATTGAACCAAATTTTGAGCTTAATTCTCATCTCTTCTTTCTTAAAAGCTTAAGACTATCCTTCATATGATCAATCTCTTAAATAGACACCCTTCCCTCAAGTTTCAATTTTTTTGAAATTTTCTAGCCATGAGTCGATCCTAGGGTAAACTTGTAATTTTCATTAAAACCCATCGGGCGCTCTGTTTTATTGAAAAATCTCTATTAGTTAAGGGGCCGACCCTTTGCCTTTCATCTTCCTCATCCCATCGAATAAAAATCTCCTCCCTCTCTACTCTCTCAACCACAAAATAAAATCCCTCTTCCCATCGGGTTTCTCTCTTCAAATCGCCCTTTTAGGAACTAAATTCTTTTTCTTTTTCTTCTTCGTTTGGATGGATCAAACTTACCCTAGCTTCAAACCCTCTTCTCCAAACCGACGGTCTATCTCTCCAAAATCTTTATTTTTTCTCTAAAATCCTTTCCACTCTATCTCTCATTAGGTCTTCTAGACTGTTTGCAAGTCTCTCTTGTCTGAAATGGCTCCCAAAATGAAGCTACCACAGAGAAGAAAGTCTGCTTATGGGTTAGAGGAAGATGTGTGTAGAAAAAAAATGGCAGCCGAGCCCTCTCCTATTCCAACCCCAGTTCCAGATCCTGCTCCAGCTTCTTCACAGTCCCCACTTAGTCCAAACAAGGTACCTCTCTCCAATTGAAAAGTAAAACCCAGGAAGAACATTGATTTTAAGTTTTTTGAAAAAGAGAGATTCTCAATTGGATCAAAAATTAAAAGTCAAAGATGGAAGTTTTATTGTCTATTGAAAGAAAATACCTATGTTGATTTGGTCGGAGAATTTTATTTAAATTTAAGTTACTACAATGGAATAATAAAGTCTTCAGTGAAAGGTGTTAACATTGTTCTTGATCTATTGCATTTGAGATAAATTTTACACTTGTCTTGTGAAGGTTATACTCATATGGAGCTCCCAATTAAATAAGAAGAGGGACTAAGTATTATTTTAGGTAGAGTATTTACTGAAAATTTAAATAAATAAGAAGCAAGGATACTTTCAGTAGAGATGAGACTTTTGCATCACATGGTGACCAAGCTTTTTGTCCCTACAAGTGGCAGACATGACCTCTTATTTGGTAGGGATATATGCATCATATACCATGTGATCATCGAGACCCCTTTGAACCTTCCTACTTTGATGATTGAGGCCATGAGAGAGATCCTAAATAGGTCTAAGGCTCACCTGCCTTATGGTATGACGCTCAACCTGGTCTTTAGGAGATTCAGAGTCTGTTTTGAGGGGGAGGCAGTCACTAGATTATCACATTCTGACACCATCAACTGCCACACACTGCACCGCATGGGTTTTTCAAAGATTGATGGTGGTTGGTCGAAGGGTGTTGAGGAGAGAGCAGAGGAGAGAGCAGAGGAGGGACCATCTTCACCTCCACGTGATCACAGAGCATCTCCTGATATTCAGATCGTGTCTGATCATGAGGTTGGTCCCTCAGAGTCAGTGAGGAGGGATGCTTTTGTACCACAGTCAGGGAGCAAAGTAGATCCTTCAGTGATCAGACTTGCAGACGATTAGATTCAGTTGATTTTTCAACAGGTTGCTTCTATCTTATCCCAGCAGTTTGCCATCTCAGATTTTACTCAGAGGATGATATCTCAGGCTGTTTCAGACTAGACTATGATCTCCCATGTCTCTATTATCTTTCAGATGCTTACAGCTCAGTCCGCACGACTTGAGAAGCTTGAGGGATGTATTCTGAGACTGACGGACAGAGTTTCAGGTTTGCAAAGGTAGGTATTAGCCTTAGCCCATCTCTAGCCGCAAGAGGACATCACAGAGGTCTCCAACCTGTCTGCAGAGGTGGCTAGGCTTCGAGGCATTTTCGAGAGTGGCTTTGATTTTTTGAGGAGAGATCAGGGACTCCAGTGAGGCTGTCTCTACTCAGATTGGTATCCTGATGCAGTCCATGTCGAGAGCTTTAGAATAATTGGATACCATCAGACTTGTTCTCCTAGCTGAGTACATATCTTTCCAGGCTCCAAGACCTTCTCGCCCTTCTACTTGTGTCGGTACTTCTACCCGTGGTTGAGGCAGATGTGGTCGAAGACGTGCCCGTGACTTTGATCCTGAGTCTCTTCATCATATCTCTGACTCTTCTGATTCTGATGCTTCCAGTCATGATATTTATTAGATCTAGCATAGTTAGTCTTTTATGTCTAGGATCTAACTTATGGCCTTTGTATTTGTTGGCTGATTGACTCATGGATAGTTGTATTTTTTTGTTACCCATGATTTTTGTATGGCCTATGTATTTTGACTTGACTCTTATGTATTGTGATATTTATGTATCTGATAACTCTTCAGTCATATTTTGGATATATATATATATATATGCTTTTAACTTCTATGAATGTCATTTGGATTAATTTTTATGAATGACATCAATTGAAATGTCTTAATTATGTGATATGAAAAATATCTCATATATGTACTATGAAATATTATAAATAGTAATATCTTCTATATGAGCAAATTGAAATGTCCTTTATAATTGTTATAGTGAGAGAGAGTCTTTTTCATTTTTCTTTAAAAACTCCTTAAGATCTTAATTGATGTTGTCAAAAAGGAGTAGAGAAATAAAATCAGACAATAAGTAAATTTATCAAAGAAAATAATTTTATAAGTAATTTTCAAACTAATCTTCAAACTACTCATGATGCATTTTATTCAAATAATTAGTTATAATGTTTAAGTGATGTATCTTCATAAATTTAAAATTCTTAATCAATGCTTTATATATGTTATATTTTGCTTTTGCTCAAGTATTTTGTCATCATTAAAAAGGAAAAGATTGTTGCTCTATGAATTGATTTTGATGATTACAAAATATTTGAGGAGGTTATTAATAATTTTGGCTTGAAAAAAGATTTATTATATTTCAGGGGCAAAATCATAATTTTATCAAATTTTGATTCGAAAGCCTCAAGAGCAAGAACAGAAGATTTGTGATCTATTGGAGATAATTTTATTTTTTTTGGATGTATATTTTGAGAGAAAATCAAATTTAAAGAAAAGGGTCGACCCCTTGGTCGCCCCTATCAAAAGGGGCTGAACGACATGCTATTTTTGGCTGGCATATCTAAAGAGGATGACCCTATGAGTCGATCCCTATGTCAGGGGTCGACTCCAGGATCGACCTCTGTTGTCTGTGTAAGTCAAAGATACAAAACAGTCATTTTCTATTTTGCGCCACAGAGGTCGACCCCTTGTGTAGGGGACGACCCTATGAGTCGACCCCTGCGACGAAAAATCTCCATAATGGCTAGCTTTTTAGCTCGTTTTGATTATATTTAATGTTCATTTAAAGCTCTCCAATGGCTCTAAACTTGCCTAGATTTTTTTTCACCATCTATTGAAGATATAAAAACACTTAAAGGAGGAAAAAAGAGAAGAGATTCAAGCATTCATTTCAGTCCTAAGCAAAAAGTCCTCTTCAAGCAAAAGAAGCTTTCATTTCAAGTTTACCAACCCCTCAAGAGCTCATTCAAGTCTTCAACAACTTTGAGAAAAATCAAAAAATCTTCTTTCTTGTTGTGTAAAGTGTACTTAAAATTTTATTTGCTCATTAAAGGAGCTAAATTTGTATTTCTTTAGCATTAACTCTTATACTCTATTTTTGTCTTGATTTTTAGTTTTGGAAAGGTTCTAAAACTTAGATAGGTTGATCCGAACCTTGAATTGGATGGTATTGGGTTGGCTTGTATCCGAAAAATAAGTGTTCTAGCTTGGGATAGCTAGAATTAGAGGTATCGATGTTGTATTCTTGTTGAATATGGTTCAGTAGATTTAAATTCTCAAGTAGGAGCTTGGGGAGTGGATGTAGGTGCAAGGTTGGCACCGAACCACTATAAATCTTAATTGTTTGTGTTGTCCTTACTTGCTCTCTTTCTAAATTTCTTTATTTTCTTACATTCTTGTATCTCATTTCTACACCTTGCTTAAATCACTTACTACATATAACTTGCTTATTATTATTTAATCCTTGTGGTTCTAAATTAACTTTAAAATTTTAAAAATTCAATTCACCCCCCCTCTTGGGTTGCATAGCTAGGCAACAAGTATATAATGGTAACCTAGTAGAACCGAAAAAAAATCTCAAGATGTAGTTCACAAGTGATTCGGTCCCTCTATCGTGAGTTTCGATTAGATGACAGATAATGGATAAATTGTCAAACCTCATCATCAGTTATATGATGGATTCGATTAACTCAAGTCTAATTATGATTCTTATAGAAATTTTTTTCCATCGATCACACAGTTATGGCCACAGATTCTTAGACTTAGCTTCTCAAATTCTATAGGACTACTCTTTTTTATCAAGATCAATAGATTTCATCTAGATGTGTACCCTATTTTTACTGTGGATCAACTATTGCCAACATCCATTACAAAGTCTCAATGAGGCCATATTTATATGTCAGTCAAACTCCAGCAGCTTCACCATGAGTAGTCATACTATCGTAGGTCAAAAGATCATTGACATAACTATAGCATTGAGACAATCACTGATGATTGATTAAAAATCCATGTGATCTCTTATATGGTCATACTCAGTACTAGCTGTTCTCTAATAACTATCCGCACTTGTCACTCAGTATTTCTATACTGTAGATCAGAGATTCATCTATCCCCAAGAAAGCGATTTGTGCGTCGGTTTATTCGGATCGATCACCATCTGTATGATAATACTATGATCGAAAGTATTTCAAAATTAATTATACATGTTTCAAATTCTTAACATTTTAAGAATATATATCAAAGTATTAATTTTATAGATGATTCAAGGATACATCACTCTTGAATGAAAATCAAACTTGCCCTTTAATTGATCCAATCAATATTTTAATATATAAAATTATACCCAAGATTTATTACAATGTGTAGCCATATTGACTTCTAGTACATACATCTAACAATCTCCCACTTCGACTAAAGTCAATTGGCTATTAATCTAAGTCCCATCTTTTCAAGATGGACTTTCATCTTTGGGCTAGCTCAATTACTTTGTCAGTGGATCTACCACGTTGTCTGCGGAGTCTACTTTTAATACTTTGATATATTTCTTTTCGAGATAGTCGCATATGATATGAAATCATCACTCGATGTACTTTGATTTTTGATGAGATCTCAATTCCTTAGCAAGTGCTATAACTCTATTATTGTCGTAATAAAATGGTATGGCATCTGATGTCATTATCTCAAGCTCCATGATGAATTTCTTGAATTAGAAGCCTTCTTTTGTAGCATTCGAAGCAGTGACATATTCAGCTTCTGTGGTCGAAGCCGCTATGATGTGTTGCTTAAAACTTTTCTATCTGATTACGTCACCATTGCATGCGAACACATATCCTGACGTAAACTTTCTATCATCAGGATCAGACATGAAGTCTGAATCAGTATACCCCTCGACTCATAACTTAAAATCTCCTTTAAAGATCAAAAATAAATCCTTAGTTCTTCTCAAGTATTTAAGGATATTTTTCATAGCTATCCAATGCTCCTCATTTAGATTTGATTGATACCTGCTCGTGATACTCACAGTAAGGATAATATCAGATTGAGTACACAGTATGGCATACATGAGGCTCCTTATGATCGAGGCATAAGAAATCTTACTCATGTGCTGAACTTCCTCAAATATGGTCGGACACATCATTTGGAAAGATAAATACCATTGCTAAGAGATAAAAGTTTTCTTTTAGAGTTTTTCATACTGAATCTTTTCAGTACTTTCTCTATGTACAGCTTTTGTGATAGGCCAGAATCTTTTTAGATCTATCTCTATAGATCTTTATTTTAAAAATATAAGATACTTCTCTTAGGTTTTTCATGGAGAATTTTTTGGATAACCATCTTTTGATCGAGATCAGTATAGAAATATCATTTTCAATAAGAAGAATATCATCTACGTACAATACGAGGAATGTTATTGCACTCTCATTAATTCTTTTGTATACATAAAGTTTCTCTTCATTCTTGATGAAATCAAACGATTTGATCACATCATCAAAATGAAGATTCTAACTCCGAGAAGCTTACTTTAATCTGTATATGGACCTTTGCAGCTTGCAGACTCGGTGATTACCATCATCTGATGTGAAATCCAAAGGCTACTTTATCTAGATATCTTCCTTAAGATATCCATTTAGAAAGACAATTTTTACATCCATCTATCAAATTTTATAATCATAATAAGGTACAATAACAAGCAGAGTACGAATGGATTTCAGCATGGCTACGGACGAGAAGATTTTTTGATAGTCAATGCCTTCGTACTGACTATAACTTTTTATCATGAGCCTAGCTTTATAGGTCTCTACCTTACTATCGGCACATATTTTCTTTTTGTAAATCTATTTACACCCAATGGATACTATACTTTCGGATGGATCTACTAAGGTCCATACTTGGTTCAAGTGCATTGAGTCAATTTCTAACTTTATTACATCTAATCATTTTTTAAAATCGATGTCAGACATCGTCTCATCAAAGGTATTAGAATCATTACCATGACCCTTATCTCTCATAAAGAATATTTTCTTTACTTCCTCTATAAGTATATCCATGTACCTTTCAGGAGGTCGGGAGATCCTATTAGATCTATGAGGTGGTGGAGGAATATCAACTACTGACTCATGAATAATGGGTTCCTGACGATCCATAGCTCTTTACTCTTTAGAGACTTTTTCTTCAAGCTCAACTAACCTCCCACTACCACCATTCTGGATAAATTATTTTTCTAGGAATATAACATTTTGACTCACAATCATATTGTGATCTTGTGAAAAGTAGTAGTATCCAATTGATTCTTTTGGATACCCAATAAAATAAGCTATTACAGATGTATCTTCTAATTTATCAGCCATTTATCTTTTGATATAGGTCGGATATCTCTGAGTCTTAAGATAATCTAGACTTGGCTTCTTATCATGCCATTTCTTAGATGATATCGTAGGAACGGATTTTGATAGAATTTTATTCAATAAGTGAATTGTAGTTAATAAGGTATATCCCCAAAAATATAAGGGTAAATCAGTGAAACTCATCATAGACCTGATCATATCTAATAGAGTCCTAGTTCTTCTTTCGGATATCTGGTTGAGTTGAGGTATTCCAGAAAGAGTTCATTGAGAGATTATGCCATTGTCCTTAAGATATCTCAAAAATTTCTGACTAAGATATTCACCTTCTTGATTAGATCGAAGAACATTAATGGGTTTGTTTGTTTATTTTTTTACTTCATTTTTGAATTCTATGAACTTTTCAAAGGTTTCAAACTTGTATTTCATCAGATACACATACTCATACCGTGACAGATCATCGATAAAGATGATGAAGTAGCTATAACCATCCCAGATCTGTAAATCAAATGACTCACACACATCAGTATGTATCAAGGTAAGTAACTCGATGGCCCTTTCTCTATATCCTACAAAAGGTAACTTGGTTATTTTTTTTAAAGGCAAGATTCACAAGTTGGATAGGACTCTGAATCAAAAGAGTCGAGGATCCCATCATTTTTTAGTTTGTTTATCCTGTCCTCTCCAATCTGACCTAGTCTATGATGTCACAAATACTTTTGATTAATTTTATCTCTGAATCTCTTTTGATCTATGACACTCACTACTTGTTTAAATTCACATTCGCATTAATATGCAAATGATAAAGACTATCAATTAAAAGACTACATGCAATCAATTAATTTCATAAATAAATAGAATAAAATTTTTTATTGAAATTAAAATTAAAACCATCCTGTGTTAGCGCAGACATAAAAATAAAATTTTGACTAGTTACAGGAACAAAATAATAGTCTTTCAAATCTAATCTAAATTCTAATAGTAATCGAAGAGGATAAATACCAACGACTTCAGCAGTAAACTTTCCTTCATTATCGATCTGAAGGATCATATTACCTTTTCTCAACCTCCTCCTTTCTATTAGTCTTTGCATTGAAGTACATATATGAGCACTCAAACCAGAGTCCAATATCCAACTAAAAATAGAAGAAATCATAAGGTTAGATTTAATTACAAGCATACCTTCTGAAATTTTTGTTACCTTTTTTGATTTTCAGGCTCTCCAGGTAGAGTGGACAGTTCCTCCTCTAGTGGCTTTTAGCATCATAGTGAAAATACTTTTTCTTTGCTTCAGCCTTCTTCGGAACATCCTTCTTTGGCTTTCTCTCTTTCTTCTATTTCTTCATAGGTTTATTCTTCTTCTTCCAACCAAACTTTCTCTTGGATGAAGAAGTCCATTTTACAACGAGAACAGTGCCCCTTGTACTCTTCAAGATTTTCTTAGTAGTGACCAATATGTTGACCAGTTTGGATATGGTGCAATCAAGTTTATTCATATCAAAATTTATAATAAATTGATTATATGAACTTGTAAAGATTGAAGGATCAAATCCATCTGTAATTCTTTTTGCATATGAAGCCTGAGCTTTTCAAGCTTCTCAATATCCTTGATCACTGTCATACAGTGTTCATGGACTTACCGTCCTTCATGCATCTTCAGATTAAAGAGTCTTTAAAATACTTCGAAGTATACTTTGCGGCTCTGCTCACTATATAACTCTTGTAGGTGAGTGATCATAGTCCTAACAGTGAGCATATGCTCATACTGACTCTACAACTCATTTAACATGAAAGCCAACACATAGCACTTAATCTGACTGTCTTCATCCGTCCACTTTTCATATGCTATTCTTTGCTTAGTAGTAGGATGGTTTGGTAGCACTAGGGGTTTCTGATCGAATATATGATCTAATTTTTCAGAAGTTAGGACAATCTTGAGGTTTCTAATCTAGTCTTTAAAATTGGTTTCGATCAAATGGTTAGATTCAAGAATGCAGGTTAGAGGGTTTGAAGCTGACATGATTTAACTGCGAAAGCAAAAATTTAAGTTAGATTTTTATACTTTAAATTTTTATTTACTCTAAGGACTTTAAGAAGCAAACAATAACTTCCACTATTTTTTCGGATCCCTCTACTCTCTGGATAGGAAACGAAAATCCAAACATAACAATTGAAATTTTAGTGGGTGCTGCGGTCTCACTGATGCCATATACCTCACCTAACAGCTATTGATAATATACACACTGATGCGTGGACAACTTTTTGTTCAATTACTTCTCTAAGTATATTGCAGTGACTTGGTCTCTAAGTCATGTGGGCTCACCTAATAATTATGGACCACACTCCTTAGTTAAATTTACCCCACCATTTACAAGCAGGTGCAAAGCCGTCATTGGATCCCATGCCTAACTATTATTGGGTCCAACCCCATCATTATCCTGAGGCAACTCTTTGCTAATAGAGTGGTTGCATGTTTCTAGTGCAACTGAACTACTGTGACTAGTCGAGAACAATCAACATCAGTACCACACCCACATATCTATAATGATGGAAGACCTATGGACTTTATATTTATGGAGAGATTTAGATTTAGATCTCAGTTAATTAATCATCATATGACCGATCTAATTAGCATGGGCTAAACCAAATTGTTAAGCAACCTTATTCAAGACTTAATCTTCCAAATTGGCCAGATAAGTGAAGATTGGTGGAGGTCCCCTCGTTGTTTTGCTTAGACACTAATAAATTGATCAGATAAGCAAGCAAAACTAATTAAATAACCATCTCTCAATTACTTGCTTTAGACACTAATAGGTCAATTGGTCCAAATAGATTAGCTTAAGCGAATCAGGCTCAAGCCATCAGCCGAATTAGGTTTTTTGTTAATCAATTCTACATGTGGGATTTAATCGATTAGATCAACAATAATTACATGATCTTAAACTTAATTGATCTAATCCTAATCAATACTTGACTTAGTTTGATTAATTACTTAATCGAATTAGAACCATAATATTTAAATCAAAAATACTAGATGTAATCAAATTATATGATCTAATTTTTATTTTTTTCATAACTAAAATCCTAATGTACAAATATAAATTTTATATTTTAAAATTAAATTTCATATCTAAATTCTTTGCATGATAGATAAGTTTTAAATCATGAAACTAGCTTTCAAATTTAATATACAATCATATATCTCATATATGTATGTAAAATTTAGATCTAAACAAAAATTCAGATCCTAATAAGATATCATATATCTCATATATAAATTATAGATTAGATTGAGATTAATTTTTAGACCTAAATATGCAATCATACATCTCATATATGTATCATAAATCAGATCAAAAAAAATTTTCAGATTTATGCATGCATCTATATATCACATATATATGAACTAGAAACTGATCTAGAATAAATTTCAGATCTATACATGCCTTCATATATCGAATATATGAACTAAAAATTAAATCTAAAATAAATTTTAAATTTAAAGTAATCATCTATACATCTTATATATCAAGATAAATCAAGATTTTAATTTTTTTTTCAAAAATATGTAAATAAATTTCATGCATATGAAACTTGTGGCTCTAATACCACTGTTGGAATTTTATATTGGGGCATGCATATATGTTTCAATTTTTTTCCTACACAACATAGCAAAATAGAAGATTAAAATATTTTTTAATCTAAATCATGTATGTATAAAATATAGAACATAAGGATCTACTTCATATACTGAAATTGAACACATGCTGAATTTTATGCTGAAATTAAATATGCGATCGAATCACATACCTATTTTATAATTTTTTACTTTGAATCTGGATCTGAAAGAGAGTAGATTCTTCCCTAGCTACATAAGTATCCGACCTCTATGGATATCTACTCAGGATTAGTCTGGAACAGTCCTCTTTGATATTGATTTTTTTTTCAAGAACAATCACCCTACGAATCTGAACGAAGTCTGGATCGCGATAAACTCTTTGATCTATTTTTTTTCTTCTTTTCTTACTTTTCTTTCCTTAATTATGCAACAACCAAGGTTTGAAAATCAGCAAGCAAGAAAGGACGCCCAAGCTCCTCTTGGGCGTGGAGATGGAGGATGCCCCAACTCCTTTGGGTGTTGGATCCAAAAAGAGAAAAGAGAGAGGTGTGGTGTGATCTTATGGGAGGTGTAGGCTGCTAAAAATCTGATGCAAAGAGCCTTGACAAGGTCCCTTAAAATAGAAAAAAAGTTTGAATCCTATTCAAAATCAAATAGTCCCTTAATACAAGTCTTACTTGCATTAAGAATCTTTGTAGCTTTAGATATTTGACCCCCTTTAGGAGATCCATTAGATGTCAATTATTGGAGCCTTTTCATCCATTTTTTCCCACGCCATATAGGACTTAGGGGATGCCCCATGCTGGTCCTTCACACCCTCTTTTAAGTGGGCACGCCCAACTTGATCAAATCAAGTGGTGCCCCATGCAAACAATCAAGAAAATTGATTATGGATTTGAATCCTTAATGCATAAGATCCAAAACTCGAGGCACCAAACAATTAGAGCTCAATAAATCTAATTCATTAAAATTATTAGTAGATAATAAACTTAAATTAATTTTATCAAATAAGTAATTCAAGTACAAAAAAAATATTGGGTTCAACCATGTGCTAGCAAGGTTATCCTAAACTTAATAGGGTTTCTCGAAATCTAATTGAGACTTCATAAGTCTAATTACTTATTTCAAGACTAATCCCTTTATTATGTGACTCCATAAGTTTAATTCTATTTAGTAGTGAGATATACAATGATCTCTATCATTGTATCATTGAAACTCTTTTCAATGGATCAGAACGATTCCACTTTAACTCATCAAAGATTGTCGATCCTGAGCAACCCTAGTGAGCTCTCATAATCCACCAGTGACACCTAGCAGTATGTAGTGAGAATCCAGTAGAATCAAAAAAAAATCTCAAGATATAGTTCACATATGATTCAGTCTCTCTATCGTGAATCCTGACTAGATGGTAGGTCATGGATAAATCGTCAAACCTCATCATCAGTCAAATGATAGATTCGATTAGCTCAAGTCTAATTGTGATCCTCATGAAAATTTTTTTCCATCCATCATACTGTTGTGGCTACAGACTCTTAGACTTAGCCTCTCAAATCTTATAGGACTACTTCTCTCTATCAAGATCGATAGATTCCATCTAGATGTGCATCCTACTCCTATGGTGGACCAACTATCGTCAATATCCACTACAAAATTTTAATGAGATAATGTTTATGTGTTAGTCAAACTCTAGTAGCCTCACTGCAAGCAGTCATACCATCACAGGTCAAAAGATCATTCACACAATTTCAGTATAGAGACAATTACTGATGATTGATTAAAAATCTAAGTGATCTCTCATATGGTCATGCTCAGTACTAGTTATTCTCTAACAACTATCCACACTCATCGCTCAGTGTCTCTACACTGTAGATCAAAGACTCATCTATTTCGAAAGAACAATCTGTGCATCGATCTATCCGGATCGATCACCATCCTCATGATGATACTATGACTAGAAGCATTTAAGAATTAATTATACATATCTTTAATTCTTAACACTTTAAGAATATGTATCAAAGTATTAATTTCATAGATGATTCAAGGGTATATCACTCTTGAATGAAAATCAAACTTATCCTTTTATTGATCAAATCAATATTTTAATATATAAAATTATGTTTAAAATTTATTACAATGTGTCAGTCATATTGGTTTCTAGGATATACATCTAATACTACCCATATAAATTAGTAAAGGATTGCAGGATCAAATCTATTAGCAATTCTTTGTATATGATTGAGCTTCTCAAGCTCATCTAAATCCTTAATCATTGTCAAACAATGATCATAAACTGATTGTCTTTTGATCAATTATTAGATGATTTGATAATGTGGAGATATCTTGGACGTGATATAAGTTTAATCCTTCGAAACCTAAAACTATTTTAGATTCCTAAGTCGGTCTTTATAACTTATTTGGTTAGTCAATTGGTTTCTAATATATGAGTGAAAAGATTTGAGGTCGATATTTTATTTTATCAAGAATAGAGATTGAAAGGAATATGCCCTACAAGCCAATCAAAATTTGTATTTTGATAGATTTTTTTTGTAATCTTTCAGACTCATGTATTGACTCTTTAAATAATAAAAGATATTTTTTCATCATATGCTACATCTTACTTTTGTAATGATTATGATGAACTCCATAAATCAGGATAATGGGTTTAGGGTTATGATGAGATTATTCCTGTAAGATCTAAAATCTTAAAAATTTTGATTTAGAATATTCTTAGTTATAGGAGCATTGAGAAGGAGATCAATATTCTGGATAGACTAGCACTTCCTATGTATGCTCGATGGAGAGGGTGGCTGATCTCATATGCCACTTGTGTGAGATACTAATACAAAAAAGTAGGTGCTCATTAGAGAATGAGTTCACTGAATTGATCCGACTTAAGAAACATCTTATAGAATTTATTTATCCATCAAAAGATATTTTCTTATAGTGAGAGTTGTGCGTATAATCCTTTGACCTGAGACTACCATAGAACTTTGTATACATGAATCTATATTTTTTGGTTCATACTCATTCATGACTTAGTTATGTATAGGATATTCTGGATATGGTAGAATGTGTATAGAGATTGTGAGTAGGTCAACATGGAATCGATCACTCTTGTTAAGAGGAGATCGCATTCTACTTACTCTGATCGATTGATGATTCAGGAAGCCTTTGATCAAAGCAAAATAAAAATTAATTTTTTTTTTAATATTTTATTAATTGAATCATCATATAAGATTGAGAGAAATATAAGATGATATTGGATTGGACATCATTCCATATCCGAAGTCATATTCGGGGTGCAGGGAGATCGTAGGATCAAATTGCACGGTAACTTTTCACTGAAGGATATTTTTAATATTTTTACTAAAATTTTATATCTTTCAGATAGACATGATACATTGTTAGATGTCAATCTTATCTTATGGATTTGATCGAATTAAAGAGTTTAATTCAATCGCTAATTAGAAAGAGTTCTAATTGTTGAGATTGGGTTAGTTCAATTGGATCTAGATTGGTTAGATTAAATTCTAATCAAATCAAATCGACTTGCACTCAGATCCATTGCTAGATAGATGTGGAACTCAATAGATCACACACAAATAAAATTAATCAAGGGTCTAATTGGATTAGATCATATTTGCAAAATTGACATGCTAGCACATATTGCAAAAAACTAGCTCCCTATTTCGAATCAGGTTCGAAATTGATTTCAGATTGGGCTAATTAAGGCTAAATTAATTCAAACCAATTTTAGGTTTGAGTTGGGTTAGTGCTTAGCTATATGTATTAAAAATTTAGAGTCAGAAAACTAAGTCTCCATGAATCAAAAATTTTTCTTGTGCGTGGATGCAATTTTTGTGCACAGAAACAACTTTCATGTCCCATAAGATGAGATACCTCATCCTCGAGCTTATCCAATGTTTCATAATAAAATAAATTTTTGAGAAATTTTTAACTTAATTTTATACATAAATAATTTTTTTAAAGTTAAAATTCTTTCTAATTTAAACGTGAAAATTCATCGAAGTTGAAAATTCTATCAGTTTGATCCATGCATCTGTCCAACAGTCCAACTTATGAAGGACTCTAACCCATTTGTCATGCCACTTCTTAATCTGAGATTTTTTTCATGCCATTCTAATATTAGCACCTTCATTTTTGGCTATCAGATGGATAAAATTGCACTGATGGGTGGTGGCAAAAAATTATGCCATAGGAAGCTGTACGACGCATCGGAGAATCATCGAGGAAAATATTTCGAAGAATCCTTCTGCGCGAAGCATCTCTTGGATTTTTTTTCGATGATTGTCATGTATCAAAATCTTTTAGATGGGCATGATAATTCATCAGGAGGTATGAAATTTTTTGATAGATGCGAGATGGTCCGTGGAAGGGGCGTGAATAATTTTTGAAGGCAACCCGTCGCTAAGTATTTAAAAGGAGGTGCGCTGGGGGATTGGATTCATTCAGATTTTCAATTCCTCCTTTCTTTCTAACATCCTCTCTCTATTATCCAATTAGTCTCTTTCTTCTCTTATTAGGATAAGTCCAAAATTATAAGGACAAATCTGATTTTAGGACAAGAGTCTAGGAAGAGAATTAAGGAAGACAATGAGAGAAGAAAGTTAGGGATAGGAAGGCTACGAGAAGATGAAGAGGGTCTTGAGGTCCTGGTCTCTAAGAAAATTCTCAAGTGAGAATTTTAGAGAAAAAATCATCTCAAAGAGTTGGTGTCTTGATCATAGCCCTATGTGGATCAACGTTGGAGGGCGAACATTTGGGTGCTTGGTAGAGGTTCTGCCGGAATTTGGATTAAGCGCTGCAGGTATTCTTCTATAGCTTGAATTTAATTTTGAATTTATATTATATATAATTGTTAATCATCAAAGAGATGTTGGTTTAAGGATTTTATATTTAAAAATTTTTAATTTAAATTTTAAAATCTATTATGCTTCCACTGTGCATGCCCACCTTAAAACCTTACAGTGGTATCAGAGTCGGCCTTGTTTGGTTCAATCATATATACGTAATGTTTATATGATGCACAGTATGATTTATACTATAAAATGATTTATGTCTTCTATTATGCTTTCATATGATGATATGAATGATGCATATATGATTCACCACTTCATCATCCTGACATAAGATTATCCTAGCATAACGGGGTTATGCTGTAAGGTTGTCTTAGGATGATGAATGTTCATATGTTACACTTGCACATATAAAATATTTTAATACTGATATATAAATTGACATTATATAGTTAGAATATGCATGAGACCAAATAATAGCACTCATTAAAAATTATATTAAGTGGTAGTGATATGCAATTATGGGTTAACCAATTCTTGATCAATTAATCAATTGGTGTCTAGAAAAGTACTATAGGTGGTTCTTTAATTGGTTCCATTATCTGATCTGATCAATTTATTGGCATCTAAAGAAAGTAATGGGGGACCCCACCTTACTTACCTGGCCAATTTAATTAAGCCATCTTGATATTGAAAAATTCTAATGTTAAAAATACTACTAAGGGCCTTCCTTCATGTTAGGTTAATGTTACATCATGAACTATGGCTAATTTATTATGTTAACACAAGACTTGTCACAAAGATTGATATAACATAATCCTGGTGCATAGAAGATGCTTACGACAATTTTAAATGTACTGCTTTGTTGTATTAACACAAGGGCAGTTATATTAGAATTTGATTGTATTGAAATGAAGGGTCTAACTTAACTAAAATATTATAGCTTGTTGTATTAACACAAGGCTAATAATATCTTAGAGGCCAAGATATGATCTTAGGAATTACATGAGATGCAATTGAAAAGAGTTTTCTATTTATGAACTTATAAGGGTTTGTTGTGTTAACATAAGATCATTATGAGGAATTAGGATCTCAATCCCACTAAGATAAATATGAAATATGTCTCATTCATCATAGTAGAGAGTTATGATGTTCGATAAAATAGTGGAAGGCATAATTAAATCTAAAGATCTTATTTAATTGTATGAGTCCATATGAGTTGTTTCCTTATATAATGTTCTTTAATTATTGTAGATTAAATTCTATAAATGGCATCTTCACTATCATTACAAGAAATTTTAGATTCCAACAAGTTGATCGATTTCAATTATGTGGACTGATTGAGGAATTTAAAGATCGTACTCACTCAGGAGAAGCTCTCCTATATTCTTGACATCTCTGAACCACAAGAGGTTGGGGAAGATGCCACAGAGGAGGAGGTATCCACATACAGGATGTGGAAGAATGACAGTTTGACTGTCAAGTGCATCATGCTGGCCTCTATGAGCAATGAGTTGCAGAGGCAGCATGAGAGCATGGATACTCAATCCATACTCCTCAATCTTAAAAAGTTGTATGGAGAATAGAGTAGGACTGCTAGATATGAGATATCTAAGCAGTTATTCCATACTAGAATGACTGAGGGATCATCCATACAAGATCATGTCCTGAAGGTCATTGATTTGATTACTAGATTGGGTCAACTAAGTTTTATGATGGATGGAGAATTAAGTCAGGATTTGATCCTGCAATTTCTCTCTGAGTCATTCGCTCAGTTTGTCGTGAACTATCACATGAACAAACTGAATACCTCCTTACCTGAGCTATTAAATATGCTTAAAATAGCTGATAGCCATATTAAGAAAGAAAAGGCTCCACTTCTTCTTATGGATAAAATCTCTAAGAAAAAATTAGGTTTTAAGGGTTCAAAGAAAGCACTGAATCCTATGGATGGCAAGATGAAGAAGAAGAGAAAGAAAGTCTCAGGATAGAGTACCTGCTTTCACTACGAGAAGACAGGATACTAGAAAAGAAATTACAAGTTATATCTTACAACTATAAAGGCTGGTGCAAGCGATGCACCAAAAGGTATGTATGAGATACATACAATTTTGTCATTAAGTTCTTTTAATTCAGACTCTTGGGTATTAGATACCGCCTGCGGTTCTCATATCTGCAAATTGTTGTAGGGGCTGCAGAATATTAGAGTGCTAAAAAGGGATGATTTCGAGCTCTATGACGCTGGAGGAGAGTCCATCCAAGCAAAGGCTATGGGGACATATATGTTAAAGTTACCTTCTGTGAAGATCTTAGAGCTAGAAAACTATTATTATATGCCTAAGATCATTAGAAATATTATTTCTCTACCATTGCTATTGCAACGAAGTTATGAAATAAATGAAAAGAGCAATAGTTACTCAATTTTTTTTCTAATAAAATTTTTGTTATGGCGTTATTAATAATGGTCTTCTGATTCTATCTAATGACAATATTTTTCATATTAATGAAAGTAAAAAGTGAAAGAGAGAAGAATTGAATAATACTTTACTTTGGTATTATCGACTTGGTCATATAAGTGAGATAAGGATTAACAAGTTATACAAAGAAGAGTTCTTTGATCCTTATGAATATGAATCATTAGGTACTTGTGAATCTTGTCTTATGAAAAAAATGACTAAAACTCCATTTAGTGGACATGGAGAAAAGACAAGTGAGTTATTAGGACCTGTACATACTGATGTATGTGGTCCTATGACAATAGAAGTCAAAGGAGGATACTCTTATTTTATAACGTTCACTAATGATTTATCTAGGTTTGGATATGTGTATCTTATGAAACATAAATTTGAAGCTTTTGATAAATTTAAAGAGTATCAAAGTATGGTCGAGAAACAAAATGAAAAAAGTATTAAAATCTTTCGATCTGATCGAGGAGGAGAATACTTATCAAATATGTTTCTAGATCATCTTAAAGAAAATGGAATTCTCTCAAAATGGACCCTTCTCTATACACCACAGCTAAATGGTGTAGCAGAAAGGAGGAATCACACTTTATTAGATATGATGCGGCCATGATGTGTCTTACAGATTTGCCTATTTTCTTCTGGGGACATGTCCTAGAAACTATTATCTATATTCTAAACAGAGTACCTTCAAAATTTGTATCAAGCACTTCATATGAGATATGGAGAGAAAAGAAACCTAATCTTAAGTATCTTAAGATATGGGGCTGTCCAGCTTATGTTAAAAAAAAATTTAGACATAAGCTGAGTGCTAGAGCAGATAAATACTTGTTTGTAGGCTATCCTAAAAGAGTATAGGATACCTCTTTTATCATCCTACTGAACATAAGGTGTTTGTCAGTAAATATGCCACTTTTATGAAAAAAGAGTTTGTCCTGGAAAGAGGCAGTGGGAAGAAAATTGAACTTGAAGAAGTTCAAGATCTACAAATGCAGGCATAAGATGATCCTCAACAAAAAATATTCATTAATGAAGTATAACTACAAAATGCACCTCCTTTCTGAAGGTCGGATAGAGTATGGAATGTACCAATAAGGTATGGGTTTATTATTGAGAATAATGAAGCCCACATCATTGAGAATGATGAACCTTTAACCTATACCGAACCCATCATGAGTAGGGACTCAGACAAATAGCTAGAGGCTATGAAATCCGAAATGGACTCCATATACTCTAACCAAGTATGGACTTTGGTTGAACACCAGAGGGTATGACCCCTATTGGATGCAAATGGGTCTATAAGAAAAAGATTAGAGCAGATGGTCAAGTTGAAACCTATAAGCTAGATTGGTAGCTAAAGATTTCAGACAAAAATAGAATATTGATTATGATGAAATATTTTCACCTGTTGTCATGCTCAAATCTATACAAATTATGCTTGTAATAGCAGCATACCATAATTATGAGATTTGACAAATGGATGTGAAGACCGCCTTCCTTAATGGTTATCTTGAGGAAGAGGTTTACATGTCTCAGCCAGAAGGATTTGTCTCAAAAGAGAGAGCAAATTAGGTATGCAAGCTTAAGAAATCTATTTATGGATTAAAGCAGGCCTCGAAGAATTAGAACATTTGATTTGATGTTACAGTCAAAGAATTTGACTTTATCAAAAATATGGATGAACCTTGTGTATACAAGAAGATTAGTAGGAGTGCCATTGTCTTCTTAATTTTATATGTAGATGACATACTTCTTATTGAAATGATATCCCAATGTTACAATCGATCAAGACATGGCTATCAAGTAAGTTTTTCATGAAGGATTTGGATGAAGCATCCTATATACTAAGTATAAAGATCTATAGGGATAGATTAAGAGGATGTTAGGCTTATCCCAATCCAGGTACATAGAATTAGTGCTCAAGAGGTTAGCATGGATGGGAGTAAAAGAGGTTACGTACCCATGAGTCAAGACATACATCTCTCTAAAAGGATGTCTCCTAAAACACAGAAAGAGAGAAATAGAATGAGTTCTATTCTTTATGCTTCGATAGTAGGGTCAATCATGTATGCTATGCTATGTACTAGCCTAATGTTGCTTATGCTTTAGGCATAGTTAGTAATTTCAGACTGATTCAGGAGAGGATCATTGGAAAGCAGTAAAAATATTCTTAAGTACCTGAGAAGGACTAAAGATATTTTTCTCGTATATGGAGGATCTGATCTAAAACTAGAAGGTTATTCTAACTCTAGTTTCCAATCAGACCCTGATGATAGCAAGTCCACTTCAGGGTATGTCTTTACTCTAAAGAGTAGAGCTATTAATTGGAAAAGTTTTCAAGCAACAGACTGTAGCTGACTCAACCACTAAGGTAGAATATATAGCTGCAAGTGAAGCTGCCAAGGAAGCTATCTGGATGAAGAAGTTCATCACTAAATTGGGGTGTCGTTCTTGAGATTAAGAATTCAGTATCACTTTACTGTGATAATACTAGAGCAGTTGCTCAAGCAAAAAAAATTAAGGTCTCATCATAAATTCAAGCACATTCTAAGATGCTTCCATCTCATTCGTGAAATAATCGAAAGACAAGATGTTGTCATTCAACGAGTAGAAACAAAGAATAACATAGCAGACCTGTTCACTAAGGCTCTACCATAGTAGCAGTTCGATCGCCATCTCGATTGTATGGGGATAAAATATAAGGGCGATTGGCTTTAGTGTAAGTGGGAGATTGAAAGGAATATGCCCTACAAGCCAATCGAAATTTATATTTTGATAAATTTTTCTTGTAATCTTTCCGACTCATATATTGATTCTTTAAATAATAAAAGATATTTTTTCATTATATACTACATCTTACTTTTGTAATGATTATGATGAACTCCATAAATCAGGGTAATGGGTTTAGGATTATGATGAGATCATACCTATGAGATCTAAAATCTTAAAAATTCTGATTTAGAATATTTATAGTCATAGGAGCATTGAGAAGGAGATCAATATTTCGGATAGACTAGCACTTCCTATGTATGCTCGATGGAGAGGATGGCTGATCTCATATACCACTTGTGTAGACACTAATATAAAAAAGTGAGTGCTCATTAGAGAATGAGTTCACTGAATTGATCCAACTTAAGAAACATCTTATAAAATTTATTTACCCATCAAAAGATATTTTCTTATAGTGGGAGTTGTGCATATAATTCTTTAACCTGAGACTACCATAAAATCTTATATATGAATCTATATTTTTGGTTATACTTATTTATACTTAGTCATGTACGGGATGTTTTGGATATGGTAGAATGTGTATGGAGGTTGTGAGTAGGTCAACATGGAATCGATCACTTCTGGTAAGAGGAGATCGCATCTTATTTGCTCTAACCGATTGATGATTCAAGAAGTCTTTGATCAAAAAAATAAAAATTAGAAAGAGTTTTCTAATATTTCATTATTGAATCATCATATAAGATTGAGAGAAATATGAGTATGATATTGAATTTGACATCATTCCATATTCGGAGTCATATTCGGGGTGCATGGAGATCGATGATCAATTGCATGGTAACTTTCCACTGAAAGATATTTTTAATATTTTTATTAAAATTTTATATCTTTAGATAGATATAATACATTGCTAGATAACAATCTTGTCTGTAGATTGATCGAATTAAAGAGTTTAATTCAATACTAATTAGAAAGAGTTCAAATTATTGAAATCGGGTTTAGTTTGATTGGATCTAGATTGGTTAGATTAAATTTTAATCAAATTAAATCAGCTTGCACTCAGACTTATTGCTAGCTAGATGTAGAATCCAATGGGTCACACAAAAAGATAATTGATCAAGGATCTAATTGGATTAGATCATATTTGCAAAATTGACATGCTAGCACATGTTGCAAAAAACTAGCTCCCTATTTCAAATCAGGTTTGAAATTGATTCCAGATTGAGCTAATTAAGGCCAAATTAGTTTAAATCAATTTTAGGTTTGAGTTGGTTCAGCCCTTGCTATATGCAAAAATTTGGAGCCAGAAACCAAGTCTCCATGAGTCAAGAATTTTTCTTGTGCGTGGGTGCAGTTTTTGTGTGCAGAAACAGCTTTCGCATCCCATGAGATGGGATGCCTCATCCTCGAGCTTATCCTATGTTCCATGATGAAATAAATTTTTGATGATTTCTTAATTTTGCATAAAATTTTTTTGAAGTTAAAATTCCTTCTTTTAATGTGAAATTCATGAAGTTGGAAATCCTGTCAGCCTGATCCATGCGCCTGACCAAGAGTCCAACTTGTGAAGGACTCTAACCCATTTGTCACGCCACTTCTTAATCTGAATTTTTTTCCACACATTCTCATGTTAGTGCCTTAATTTTTGGCCATTGGATGGACAAAATTACAATGGGTGGTGAAAAAAATTATGCCATGGAAGCTGACGCTCATCGGAGAATCATCGAGAAAAATATTCGAAGAGTCCTTCTGCATGAAGCATCTCTTGGATTTTTTTTCGATGATTGCCATGTGTCAAAACTTTCAGATGCATGAGAATTCATCAGGAGGTGTGAGATTTTTGATGGATGCGAGATGGCAGTGGAAGGGGCACAAAAATTCCGAAGGCAACCCATCGCTAAGTATTTAAAGGGGGTGCGTCGGGGGATTGGATTCATTCAGATTTCAATTCTCCTTTCTTTCTAACATCTCTCTCCCTATTGTCCAATTAGTCTTCTTCTTCTTGTTAGGACAAGTCCAAAATAGAAAGGACAAGTCGATTTTAGGACAAGAGTCTAGGAAGAGAATTAAGGAAGACAAGGAGAGAAGAAAGGTAGGGATAGGAAGGCTAGGAGAAGAGAAGAGGGTCTTGAGGTCCTGGTGTCCAAAAGAGAAATAGAATTAAGTGCTGCAGGTATTCTTCTATAGCTTGAATTTAATTTTGAATTTAAGTTATATATGATTGTTAATCATCAAGGAGATGCTGGTTTAAGGGTTTTATATTAGAATTTCTTAATTTAAATTTTAAAATCTATTATTCTTTCACTGTGTATGTCCACCCTAAAATCCTACAGAGATTCTAGTTAGATTTTCGTACTTGATTTTAATATTTTTTCTAGAATCTTTTAAAAAATAATGTCTCCCTCTATTTTTTTGAATCTCATACTACCTCAAGTAGAGAAATTGAAATCCTTCATAACTAAGGTTTCAAATGGATATTGCGGTTCCACTGATCAGCACACCATCTCACTTGACAGTTATTGAGGATGTGTCAATCAATAAGTAAACAACTCTTGTTGAATACTTCTCCAAGCATGTTGCAGTGATCTTTGACCTCTAAGTCCTAAGGCCTCATCTAATAGTTATGGATCTTATTTCTTAGTTAAGTCTGACCCACCGCTCACTAGCAGGTATAAAACTGTCATTGGATTCCTCATCTAAGAGTTATTGGGCTAAATCCTATCTTTATCCTAAAGCATCTCATGCTATAGAGTGGTTGCATCTTCGTTGATGCAACTAAACACTGTGACCAGTCGAGAACGTTCAACATTCGGAAGGGCCCGTACATCTACAATGGTGGAAGATTACTCGATTTAATATTTTGAGAAAATTTATTTTGATCTCTTAGGTTTTAATTATTATTTAAATCACATATAAATTTACAATTAAATTGGATCTATTAGTGAGATCGCATTTTAATTCATCAAGATCAGACTCATGGTGCAACACAATCATGGTGAACTCAACACTAAGCATCCCAAATTAGAATTTGATCAACCAAATTGATCAAATAAGTGATGATTGGTGGGAGGCTCCCCGCTGCTAATGCAACGGTCCTAATTAAGTAACCATCTTTTAAAGCACTTATCTTAACACCAATAGGTCAACCTATTCCAAATTAGACTTGACTTTTGGTTCCACACCAGAGATTGAGATTACAATCATCTAAAGTGTATTTATGATACAACTCTACTCCTAAGATTTGTAGTGATTCATGGAGATCACTACATGTATCCATGAAAAACACATACATGGCTATCACATAGTCCTTATGTTCATGCTAATTTCTTATGATGTTTTGTGTATCAATTTGTTTTTATCTTAGGACAACCATACCACATAACGACCCTCGTTATGTAGGAAACCTTATATCAGGATGATCTAAGATTGATTATGAAATCTATATTCAATCAAATAGCTCTAACTTGAAAAAATCCATATCATCAAAGATCACATCAAGATGAATCTCTAACTATGAATATCATTACATGTATGAACATATAATAAAGATAAATTCAGATGTAACATAATTCATATCACATGAAATTAGATATCAAATTTATGGATACACGAACATAAGAATTAGATTTTTAGATCTTAAAATAATTTTTAGATCTGAAATCAATGTATGAACATAAAATAATCTGAATTTTCAGATATGAAAATAAATTTTTAAATCATGAAATCCATCACATAAATTCAAACATTCAGATTTCAGATTCAAAAAAAGTTTTAGATCTTAAACTCCATTTTCTATCCATAATCATTCATGATTTCGGATTTGAAAATAATTTTTAGATTTAAAATCTAATCTTAATCTTGCAATAATGAGATGGCTCTGATACCACTATTAGAAAATACCGTCACATGGCGATTCGATATGTATGCAGAGATTTCAAAATATTTAAATACACAGTAAAAAAAAATTTTAAAAATTTTTCAACATCGTTCTAGACAATCATGCTACATAATGACTCTCCTTATACCCAAAATAACCTTATATTAGAATAATGTTAAAATAAATCTCTAATTAGATCTAATCTAATCAAGCATGTGTATAGAGATTATATCTCAACATAACCCAGGCATCATCATGTGTACAAGATTAAAATATTTACATAAATAAAAATTTAATTTTTATCTTTACACAGGTAGATCTTCACCACGATCAGATGATCGATGGATATCTTCTATTGGTGAACGTAGGTGATTTTATGCATGTATTTCAAAATTTTTTGAATAAATTATAGTGAAAGATAATTAGATTAATCAAATTAATCTAACATGCATATGATGTAATCATCAAATCAATCTACTTTAGGGTCTATAACATGATATGTTGCATATAAATCTAAAAAATACTGAAGATAAAATCAGCATGCATGCATGTGAGCAGTAGATCATATTCTACTTCTAATCTGAGTTCAAAACTCGATATCTTTACATAGATTAATGATCATCATTGCTGAGAGATATGGTGAAGGAGATCTTTACTAGTTGCTTACAGTCACATATACATCCGCCTCTATGGGAAGTCCACTCGAAGTTTCAATCTGATCGACCTTTTCAAGAGTGCTAGTTCACATGAAGATCTTCTTCTTGACTGATCTGGATCTTTTCTTCAAATTTTTAGAACCTTTCTAGAGGTTGAGATAAATTTTTGGAGGATATGAGGATGTGGAAGAAGAAAGGAGAAGATAATTTTTTTTCATATTTTTCTCTCTTCCCAAACCCTAAAGATCAAAACCTAGAATTCAGCTTTTGCGCTAACCCAAAGAGAGAGGACTCTCCTCCTCTTTTTTATGCCATGAACCAATGCCCCAAACCCCTTCAGATGAAGAACTCTTCTTCTATTATCTTATACATATAAAAGAAACCTAAAAAGCCCCTTTTATAGCATGTAAGGAGGTGGGGTAAAGAGTCCAAGAGATCATAGACTTTTGATATATTGTCGCCCCTACTCAAAAATTCACATCAAAATATGTCAAAAAAATATGGGATGTTCCTTCTCATATTTTTTCATGATAAATTAGTTCTCCAATTAATTTCTCACAAAAAATCTCCTCAAAATATCATACATATAAGGAGAAAAAAATAAGTTGGCGGCAAGGTCTTAGAGATAATGTCAAACATTATCTATATAGTATCTTATTTCAAATCAGATTTGAACATACCATTTAAAACCTGATCCTACCCAAATTTGGATGTGAGATAGAGAAGTGAAAAAAACTCTTTGGCATGAAAAATCTCACATAAAAACTATTGTGTATGATGATATATGATATCAAAGTGGAGGCGCATGGGAGAAGAGTCCTATTCCAATAAGGATCCTTAATTTTTTATTTGAATCCAAACCAAATCACATCTGTTTTAGCTCAAATAAAATATATAAAATTTAATCTAATTAGATTCATAAATTTTAATCTAATTTTAATCAAATTAGAAATTGATTGAACCAAAGTCCTGATCATTCAGGATAATTCTTTCTTAACGATTAGATCATCTCATAATCTGATCAGATCAAACCTAATTGAATCTAATTCAATTAAATTTTATTTAATTCTCTTTACTCAACTAAATTAAGTTAATTAATATCTAATGCTAATTAATTTTTTATAATTCACTAATACTTGATAAATTAATTTATTATAACTTTTGCATAAGGTTAACCATCAATTGAATTGACGATTGAGTCCTTGAACGATTCTCAATCATTGATCAGCCACATGATCAGTCAAAAAATTTTTTGAGTGTGACTTATAGATTTGAACCTAAGCTAGTAGCATAGGAATAACTTTCTGAACCAATCAATATAACCATCTAGCAATAGTGACCAGATGTTTGGAATAGGTCGAATGAAGGTGAAGCAATATTCAAGAATCTATTAGCATATGGTTACCGTATAATTTATCCTTTGATCCTAATCCTCGAGGATGATCTAAAATTTAACTATCAATCTTAGATTAAGTCATCCATATTATATTTTATTTTTTCAAATCATCACATGATTATCTGGATTCAGATTTTACTAAATTGAAATACATTGATATATTAACTCCTACTAATTCGGAGGGTCAATCCATCTTCACTCATGCACCGACTTACAAGTACTTGACTGCACTCAGAAGTCTTTCGTTACTGAATTAGAAACTTAGTTAGTCCGACACCAAAGTACAATGAGTTGCTTGTAAGTCATCGTGGTGATCTTAGATCAGAGGGATACTTATACC